>NC_088865.1:27475390-27663055 GCF_032884065.1 Artemia franciscana | reverse complement strand
TTACCGAGTCATGCTCAAAAAGAGCAAAAAAAAAACATGAGTAGGACTGACAACCCACATGCCCTCTCAAGACCAGAACTTAATTTGCACATTACCGAAAAAAGAAGTACACTAAAAATGTTTCCACTTTGTTTTTACTCGTTTAAAATGTTTTTACTAGATATATGACGAGGTAGGTGCCCCCTCGCACTCCGATTACAGCGCGGGTGTATGGTGTCCTTTTTAAGAGTAACAAGAGATTGAAGGGCAAGCAGCCCTTATCTCAATTCCATTCATTTTTCAAACGAATCCAGTCAAAATTTTGAGACAGCCATGTTGTTCAGCATAGCTGAACGGTCCAGCAATTATATTTTTAGGAATATAAGGGTTGTCAACCCTCCTGCAATTATGCAATTGCTCATCATTTTTTAAAGCTAAATGTTGCTTTAAAATAAAGCAAAAGGCATTGTGTTAAATGGTTGCCAATAAGACAGCTCAGCAATATACAGAGAACGACTGGGGGTTTTGAGTTGAAACTTTTGTGAATACTACTATTTCTACTTCTGTTCTTACAATTTAAATAAATAAAAAGAGTGTAAAAAGAGTGATAATTTTATTTTTCTGGTTGAAAAGATACTGCTTGTGTCAGGATTAAAATTTGTTTAAAAACTTTTTTCTAACATACAAATAGTAACTCATACTGTGGATTCCTATAGAAGATAACTGAAAAGATATACAACATTTTTTTCCATGAAAAAAAAAACTATAAGCCAGTTCGTGGTAACAAACTGTAGTAAGGAGCGACCCGGCTCAATAGTAACCAAAACTCTAAGAAACGGAACTTTGATACCAATAGTTACATCAAAGGAATTGCATTTTAATGTTGATTTTAAATATATAAGTTTCATTAAGTTTAATCTTACCCATCAAAAGTTGCGAGCCTTGGAAAATTTGCCTTATTTTAGAAAATAGGGAGAAACACCCCTTAAAAGTCATAGAATCTTAATGAAAATCACACCATCAGTTTCAGCGTATCAGAGAACTCTATTGCATCTCTATCTACAAAAATGTGGAATTTTGTATTTTTTGCCAGAAGCGACCACGGATCGCTTTTTGTATTTTTTGCCATATTACGGATGCGTGTTTATTTGTTTTTTTTTCTCAAGGGTGATCGTATCGACCTACTGGTCCTAGAATGTCACGAGAGGGTTCATTCTAACGGAAATTAAAAGTTCTAGTGCCCGTTTGAAGTGACCAAAAAATTTTAGGGCACCTAAGCCCCCTCCTACGCACATTATTTCCCAAAGTCATCGGATCAAAATTTTGAGATAGACATTCTGTTCAGCTTAGTCGAAAAACCAAATAACTAAGCATTTCGGGACAACTTAATCCCCCACAGTATCCAGGGGAGGGACAGCAAGCTACAAAATTTTACCATTGTTTACATATAGTAATACTACTTTTACTAATAACTCACCGCAGCACCAAGCCACCTGAGCCCAACACATCAACGCAAGCTACTCCACCAACCTAATCTATTCAAGGCCTCCCTCTTTACACCCTCCCAGGAAGTTCCCATTTCCTTTAAATCTTTATTTATGACATCCTCCTAACCCAGACAAGAACGACCTGATTTCCGTGTAGCCCCAGACAGTTGGCCAAAAAGGACAATCTTCGGCAATCTTTCATCCTTCATCCGCAGAATGTGGCCTAGCCATCTCAACCTTTCTTTCATTATAGCCCTAGAATGCGGGATCGAACCACATTTTTCGGACAATTTACTGTTTGAAATACGGTCAGTCAGCCAGGTACCCAGAACAATCCGTAAACAATTTCTCTGAAAAACATCTAGTAAATTTTCGTCTGCTTTTCGGAGCGCCTGTGCTTCAGAGCCCTATTTGACCACGGTCAACACTGAAGCTTCCAATATTCTAATCTTGGTTTGTAATCTCATCTTCCTATTCTTTCAAACTTTTTTTGACTGTGAAAAAATACCGTGAGCCTTAGCTATTCTACTTTTAACAATTTCACTGCTCCCACCGTCTTTACTAATAATACTACCAAGGTAAGTGAAGCTGCCAGCCTTATCAATCTTTTCGTTACCCAAGGTCACCTTTTCATCTTCACTTATTCCTAGCCTTAGTGAGTTAGTCTTCTTAACATTAATTTTCAAGCCTATTCTTGCACCCTGAACTCGCAAAACCTCGAAAAATTCATTTATTTGCTCACACTTTCATCAAATATGCTTAAATCATCAGCACAATCTAAGTCCAGGAGCGTTGTTCCTCCCCATTTGATTCCGTGGTTCCCAATTGCCTTTCCTGTGTTCCTTAAGACGAAGTCTGTCAAAATAATCCGTATAAAGCACAACCTTGCTTAACTCCTGATTTAATACAGAACCAGTTGCTAACCTCATTTCCAACCTTAGCCGCAGCAGTATTATTCTCGTACATAGCACAAATCACTTTCATGTATTTTTCTGGTATACCATATATCAGACCTTTCCTGACGCTCTTCAATCAACAGAATCAAAAACTTGATCATAGTCGATAAAACTGAGGACAAAAGGTGTTTGACAACGAAGGGACTTCTCAATTATTAACCTAAGAGTGAAGACTTGGTCGACACATCCTCTACCTTTTCTAAAACCGCACTGTTCTTCCCTTAAAACTTTGTCTACAGCATCTCTCAGTCTAAAAAGTATCATATTACTAAGTAATTTGCTACCTACAGTGACCAGACTAATGCCTCAATAATTACGACACTCACTCTTGTCACCTTTCTTATACAGTGGTTTAATTAAGGTTTTCTTAAAATCATCAGGTACTTCCCCTTTTTCAAAAATCATATTCATAATCTTCAGTAGCTTATATCTAACCTCAGAGCCACCAAATTTAAGAAACTCATTTATCACAATATTCGCACCTGGAGCCATATTATTTTTTAATCCTTTTAGTACTGTCGCTTATTCTTCCTCACGAAACAAATCTTCCTTCACATCCAAGATGTCACAAACTTTTCCTGCAACTGTATCTCGGTTTAGCACATTCTCAGAATGTTCCACCCATCTTTCTTTAACTTTTTCCTTATCACTAATTGTAGCCCCATTCCTATCTTTAACTGGGACTAGTCGGGACTGACTACTCGCTTTCAATTTATTAACATACCAGTATAATATTTTACTATTGTGCTGCCTAGCTGCATCTTCCAGGTCCTCAGCAATTTTATCCATGGCCTCCACTTCACATCTCCTTAGTTCTTATTTTAATGCTTTCTCCACTTTCTTTACATTCCTTATGTTTTCATACGATTTATCACTCAGATAATTCTTGTACAAACCCCTTCTACTCTCTATTAAACATAAAGCTTCTTCACTAGTATTCCTAGTTGCAGTCTTAGCACTCTTTCCTAAGACACCATCAGCAACTTCACAAATTGTTTTTCTAAAATTATTCCATCCATCTTCCACATTGTCAAATTTTAAAATTTCTAGTTTAGTATTCAACTGTTCCTGGAAGGTTTTTCTCAAATTTTCATCCTGGAGTTTACCAACATTATAATTTTCCGGGAGGTAGTTACCCTTCCGAAATTTCAGCTTTAAATTAACATTAGACACTACTAGATGTTGATTTTTCTTTTAACATCAAAAAAGGCACTCCTATACACTCTAGACTCTTGAATTGATCCTGCTAGTCTTCGGTTTACAATAACAATGAATTGTACAGACGCTCCTATACAGATGCTCCTATTCATTCTTTAAAATCTTAATAATTTTTTATTTACAACAAGAGCTAAGATCTCATATGGCACTTGTGACGAGGCATGAAGAGTTAAGAGCCAAGAGATCATATGGTATGAGCTCAAACAAATTCTTCGGTTTACAATAACAATGAATTGTACAGACGTTTTCAAGGGGACTTTTCGCCTTGAAGTAGGGGTGGATATGAAGGAGAGGGTTACGTGGGGGGATCTTTTCAAGGAGGAATTTATTATGAGGGAAGAGAATTTCCATGAAGGGGGCGCAGGATTTTCGAGCAATATTTAAAAAAAATAACGAGGAAATGAATAAAAAAAAATTCAAGTGGAAGTAATGAACAGCATTAAAACTTTAAACGAACAGAAAATCTTACGTACATAAGGGGTTTCGTCTCCTTCACAATACCTTGCTCTTTACGCTAAATTATTTTTAGTAATATCAAGTATTTATTCTACGGCCTTTGTGATTCAGTGGTAACTAGTAAAGCATTGGGACAAAATTTAAGCTTTAGTGTAAAAAGTGAGGTAATGACGAGGGGGCGAACCAACTCATATACATAATAAAAATACACAAATATAGAAGTTCATTACGAAGTTAATTCGTAAGTTACGTATATTTCTTACTAACAAAAACATTCGTAAAAAAAATCTAGTTGCATTTTTAAGTAACCAAAACTTGGAGGGGCACTAGGCCTCCTCCCCCACCTCTTTTTTATCAAAATCGTCCGATCAAAACTATAAGAAAGCCATTTAGCAAAAACAAAATGTACAAATTCTCTTTTAATTATGCTTGTGCGGCGAGTCACAATCAAAACATACATTAATTCAAAAACGTAAAGAAATTAAATAAAAAACAATTTTTTTAACTGCAAGTAAAGAGCGACACTTAAAACTTAAAACGAACAAAAAATATTCCGTATATGAAAGGGCTTGTCTCCTCCTCAACGTCTTGCTCTTTACGCTAAAGTTTTTTATTGTTTTAAAAAGTAGAAATGTGACAAAGAGTTTCATGGGTAAACGATTAAGGAATGATAACTAATATTTGATTAGTCTTCATTGTAAAATCTTATATCGAAATGACAAGGAAAGAATATAAAAGCATCGGTGATAAGGCCTTGAAGTGTCTGTTACCTTTCCAAAGCTCAGTACTTGTTGAGAGGACATTTTCATCCTTCGCAGTAGTGAAGGCCAAACAGAAACTAAATTGATGCATCGTCACATTATACCTGCAATGTCATCCTTTCATCCTTTTCATCCTTCGTATTAGTGAAGGACAAACATATTAAGTTGATGCAGCTTCAGATTCTACCTGCCAAGTTCTACCTGCCATCTTTTGGACCAGATTTTAAAAGGTTCAGCTCGAATATCTAAGCTTAAAGACCTTATTGAGAAGCATTAATTTTTCTGTTTATAAATATAAGTAATAAGTTCTCTGTTCAATAAATTTTCAGGCTATATTGTCGAATAGGTACCAATACAAAATATTCTGTTACTTTGAAATTATGTTAAAAAATGTATCCAAGTTAGGTTTAATATTGTTTTTAAAGTTCTTTTCTTTTAATTTTTTATAGGGGTTACTGCCCGGTGAAAACATTTTTTCAAGAGGTTAGGGAATTTAAAAAAGGCTGGGAACCACTGTGTTAAAACCATGAGAATGCACACCGTATATAAACATTCGAGGAGTATTGACAAAATACAAAGCTAAACTGGATATGTGACGCCATGATAATAGGCGTGCGAGAGCCAAATCAGGACAAAGGAAGGGAGTGATAAAAGGCCGGCAAAGCTGGATTTCTGCTCATAAATTCACTGCTAGTAGAATCAAAATACCTAAAACTTTTAAATTAGAATGTTTAAATTGCTTTTTAATTTACAAAATACGGCATTTTTACTTATAAACAGCCATTGACGTAATTTTGCTGTAGCTTTACTAGCAGCCATTTTTCATGTCTTAAATTACATATATTTGGAAGACGATTTTTTCTATTAAAGGAAGTTTCAAAGGGGAGGTTGAAAGCTTTAGCTTTTGTAAATAGCTCAGAAATGAAATAAGGTCAATAGCGATATGACGAGTTTTACTTTTGTACTTTCAGAGTAATTACAGCTTACCTGGCATAAAGGAACAAAAACTTCACCAATTGAATCATCTTTTGAAAAACGATCGTAGTCAAACACATGAAGATGCAGGACCCTAGTTTGTAGTTTCTGGATAGGGAACCCTGAAAATATACAATTTTACTTATAACATCTAGTAAACAAATTTTGTGAGGAATTTAAAAACCCTCCCTGATTAGCGTGGAATTTCCCAAGGAACTTTGTTAGGACCACTTCTATGTGTAGTATTAATTAATGAAATTGGTAAGACTCCCTCAAAGGTAATAACATGTTGATGACCTGCTGATTCTTGAAGTATGTCATAGAACTATCAAAAATGACCCCATCAAAATCTTACCCATGTTTTGGACAAAGCTAAGAGTTTACATATGAAAGTAGATTCCAATAAACCAAATATAATGACAATAAACTTCTTAAAGTTCTTGAAATCTACACTGGTTTTCATAGACCCCATTCTCTTAAAATGCTAATGAAGAATTATCATGGTGAATAATTTCATTCTTGACTTAGAACATGCACATTGTGTTCCTAGGCACCAAGATGGACTTATAGGGACATATTTACCCTTGACTCTTCATTAACAATTAGATTTGCTTTGGGTATTCGGAGGAAGGAAGTTGAAAGTAATAATACTACTTATAACATCTAGTAAGTTGTGAGGTTAAGACACAAAAAGGATTTTGTATATTTTTTATTTGCAGAGAATGATTTGGATAGAAAATAAGGATAAAAAAGGCAGAATTTTGAATACTAGGCAATAAAGTAAGTCTTGATTAGGGAAAAATGCACATTGTGTTCCTTGGCACCAAGACAGACTCTTAGGGACAAATTTCCACGTGACCCTTTATTAACAGTTAGATTTGTTTCGGGTATTTGGAGGAAGGAAGTTGAAAGTAACGTCACTACTTCACTTTAACGTAACTTACAGTTTTATCGACAAAAAAGTACTATTAGATGGTGAAAAGGACTAACAGTATTTGTATGTAAGACACAGAGTTTGTAACTCCTGTAGCAGTCTGATTACTTAAGCATCATCCAAACATTGTTGCATAAGTAGATTTTTTTTCTCGACCTCCAAAGTCCAATTATTCCGATTTTTGACTTAACAGAAGAAGGCAAAAATTAAAAGAAGACGCTGTTTTCTAGAACTTGGCAATATTAAACGTGATAAAATTCACCTTCCATGGTTGCGTAGTAATCAATATAAAGAGAGGAGGAGCCTCAAAACATTGTTTGGACCCCCCTTCTTTCTGCCCTAATTTTTTGGGAAACTAGTCCCATAACTGGAGGATTGATTAACATCATAATATCATTTCAGGCTCGTAAATTTTCATTAAAGAGTCTGTTAATAGAAATGCACAGGTTTAGCAGGAATTAAAAAAGAATTTCAGAAAAAGAAGTTTTCCAAAGAAAGATAAAGAAGAAAGAACCATTTTAAAATCGAAGATGGAAAGAACACCAGCTTAGCTGAAAATGAACCAAAATTACCATCAGTGTATGTATTGCACCAAAACATACAGAAATTAAAATGGACAAAAACATCCAACATGAAAATGATGAATGCTTCTAAAGATGAACGAATGAATCCTAAAACGAACAGAAAGTTAAATCAATAATCAAGTCAAACTTAAACAAAGAGAATTTACCACAAGTTGGAGTACGACTAACACCACTAAGCCTTCCTATTGGCGATTTACTGAAAGCAGCAAGTTTTTGTCTGTCATAACATCAACAACAACACAAGAAAAAAATTTAAAACATCAACTGAACCAACAAAAAACGAACAGAAAATCCTATGCTCACAACCACAGGACATAACTTGCACTTCACTGAACAAAATACAAATGAATGTGCTTTTTCAGTTTAATACAAATATGCTCCTATTCATTCTTTAAAATCTTAATAATTTTTTATTTACAACAAGAGCTAAGATCTCATATGGCACTTCTAATTCTATGAATCAATAGATTGATTTAAAAAGGAAAATAAGAGGCTTAATGCCGGTCAAGATTTAAAATAAGAGCTCTGAGTCACAAAGTCCTTCTAAATATCAAATTTCATTATGATCCGATCACCCACTCGTAAATTATAAATACCTTATTTTTTCTAATTTTTCCTCTGCCTTAAGAATCCTGATCTCACCGCTAAGAGATCTGAGTTACGAGGTCCTCCTAAATATGAAGTTTCATGAAGATCCGATCACTCCTTCGTAAGTTAAAAATACGTCATTTTTTTACCTACCCCCCCCCCCCAATAGAGCGGATCCTTTCTAATTATGTAAATCACGTATCTAAGACCTTTTTATTAGGTCTTAAAATAAGACCTAATTTTTCAGAATTAAACCCCCCCCCAACTACCCCAAAGAGAGCGGATCCGTTCTGGTTGTGTCAATCATGTATCTAGGACTTGTGCTTATTTTTCCCACCAACTTTCATCCCGATCCCTCCACTCTAAGTGTTTTCCAAGTTTTAGGTTTCCCCCTCCCAACTCCCGCCCATTGTCACCAGATCGGGTCGGATTTAAAATAAGAGCTCTGAGATACGATATCCTTCTAAATATCAAATTTCATCGAGATCCGATCACCCGTTCGTAAGTTAAAAATACCTCATTTTTTCTAATTTTTCAGAATTACCCCCCCCCCCCCAACTACCCCAAAGAGAGCGGATCAGTTCCGGTTATGTCAATTATGTATCTAGGACTTGTGCTTATTTTTACCACTAAGTTTCATGCCGATCCCTCCACTCTAAGTGTTTTCCAAGATTTTAGGTTTCCCCCCTCCCAACTCCCCCCCCCCCAATATCACCAGATCCGATCAGGATTTAAAATAACAGCTCTGAGACACGATATCCTTCCAAACATCAAATTTCATTAAGATCTGACCAACCGTTCGTAAGTTAAAAATACTTCAATTTTTCTATTTTTCCGAACTAACAGGCCCCCCACTCCCCCCCCCCAGATGGTCAAATCGGGAAAACAACTATTTCTAATTTAATCTGGTCCGGTCCCTGATACGCCTGCCAAATTTCATCGTCCTAGCTTACCTGGAAGTCCTAAAGTAGCAAAACCGGGACCGACAGACCGACAGAATTTGCGATTGCTATATGCCACTTGGTTAATGCCAACTGTCATAAAAATTACAAAAGTAAAAACATTGAAATATTTTCAGTAAAGTGCAAATTATGGTCTGGCAATGAGAAGGCATAGGGGTCGTGAGCCCTGATATGTTAATTTCTGCACGTTTTGAGTTTGACTCGGCTATTTATTGTAATTTCTGTTCGTTTTGGGTTTCATTTATTTATTGATGTCGACTTTTGGTACTTTTACGGTTGGTAGATTATTTGATTCTATTTTTACCCATGTTTGGTTTAATGGAGTTCTTTACTTTTCCTTGAAAAACTTTTTTGGCGGAAATTTTCTTTGAAAATTAATTTTTGTTTATTTTATATTGATATATTTTTTCAGGGAAACTGGATTGAAAAGCTGATTGCCCTCCAATCCCTTTTGAATCTTAAAAAGAACGCTAGAACTATCCATTTCCAATCAAATTAGCTCCATTAAAATATCAATGATGTTACTAGTTATGATAGAGCAGCGCTACCTATGATATCTTATATATTCCCTTTTAATACAGGCATGCATATAGTTTTTTCGTTTAATTAAAACTTCCCCTGAACGTTCCACAACAGTTTCAACTTATTGCCCTTAGTGTCATTAGTTACGGTAACCGCAGAAGCAGTATTAAAAGTATACATAGTGTCTTCTGGCTAGTTCAAAATCCGCCACAGCTTACCCTGAAAGACCTAACTTAATAATGTAAGCCATTATTGTGATATTGCTTTTTCACCCTTTGGACAATCTACATGGATGGGAAGGTGATTTGTTGGTAAAATGGATTGAAACTGTGGCATAGATTTATGGCTTTTATCATTACTATAAATCATTCTGCTTTTTAAGTTAAAAATTAAAGAGAAGAAAAAGATCGTCAAGGATCAATAAAAAGAAGGTTTTATCAAATTTTCGTCTAAGTTGAGGTTCCCTTAACACTGGAATTTTTATCTGCTGGAATTTTAATATTAGAAAAATAATGTCTTTAAGGAACTTCTAAAAATAAAAAAAAATCAAGTTCAAAATAATGTTATATTTTGAACTTAGAAATTTTTCGACTTTTTTCGTGTCTTAAAAAGACATTTCAAGACATGAAATACAAGATATGTTATACTAGAGTCTGAAATAGGTGAATTGGGTTTTACCAAAGTCTGAGAGAGATGAATTAAATTATTTTTAGAGCTAGAGACATATGAAGTGGAATTTATGAATATTCAGTCAAAAAGAGACGCTACTATTTTATCACAAGTGGTACACTAGAGCCTGAAATAGGTGAATTAGGTTTTTGTTATAATCCGAGGGAGATGAATCAAATTATCTTTAGAGTCAGAGACATATGAAGAGGGAATTTAAAAAGATTTAGTCAAATACAGACACTGCTATCAGATTACAAGTGATATACTAGAGTGTTAAATAGGTGAATTAGGTTTTATCAAAGTCTGAGAGATATGGATCAGATTTTCTTTAGAAATAGAGACATATGAAGCAAGAATTTAACAAGATTCAGTCAAACAGAGATGCTACTATCTGATCACAACTAGTATACTAAAGTCTGAAATAGGTGAATAATGTTTTACCGAAGTCTAAAAGAGATGCATTATAACATTGGTAAAGCGGTAGGCCTTTCCTTTTCCCTTTACTTTTATTTGAATGCTAATACCAGAACAATGGTGATAAGAACTATCAACAGGTAAGGAGTTGGCGGAAACATAAGCAAGAAGTTGACCTGCGTCATCAACTAATAGTTTTATGTTTGCATTAGCTTTTAGATCCATCGTATCTGGAAATGGTACTTTCGCATTTCCACCATCAGTAATGTTGAATTTATTCGGTACTCCAAAGGATTCTAACTTCTCACGCTCATGACAACGCACGCATTCATTTCCAATAATGTTATCGCTAGTAGTTGTTTCATAGTTCAAATATTTGTCTTTGTCAGCGATGATGTATGTATTTATTTTTCCAGTACACAATTAATATTGATCTAAAACATAAAGTAAACAAAATACTGTCGATGATCAGCCCTGGAGTACCATAGGGGCAGCCAAATAAAAAAGTCCAAAAACTATGTTCAACAAAGATTACATGTTATTCTAAGACAAGGAAAAAATATTTTAAGTCCCAAAAAATCGAAGCCCCCAGAAAGTTCTAGTCCAAGAAAATGTCAAGTCCTAAGAATTCTAACCTCTAAAATTTTAAGAAAAATTCTATATCCAAAAGACAGGGGAGGGGAGAAAAAAGTTGGGGGCGGAGTGTTAAGGGCCGCTTGGAGATGGGATATGGATGACTACAAGTACAATCTAAAAAATGTTTATGTAAGCGCTCCATGTCATGAATACGATGATACAAGTGGTTACATTATGGCTATGTTTGTATATACTGTCAAGCGAAGTTTAATGCTATCTCATAAATTCTATTAGTCCAATTGGAAATCAAACAAAATGGTTTGCTTAAGTGGTCAATCCTCTGATTACACCAATCTCTACCATTCCATTTGAATTCATGAGAACCAGTTTTGTAAGTCCCGAAAAACTAAGGAATACAAGCTTAACGAAAGCAGCTGGCCCAGACGGGATTCTAAATTTAGTTTTGAAAAAAACATATCAATCTGTTATCCTGTTATGATGAAAATTATTAACGCTTGTTTAAAAATGTCATATTTCCCCAAGGAAAGGGAAGTCACAAATATCTGATTACTATTAAAAACAAAAAAGAATAAAGATTCTGTCTATTACTATAGTTAGATGGAAAAGTTATATATTATATGTTGGAAAAGTTTTTGAACGATTAATTTCGAAAAAAATGGTTTTTTAAGTTACACTAATGATTGGATCTCTGATTCAAAAATCGGATTTTAAAAGAACAAATCAACAACAGATGCATTAGATCATAGTTACTGAAGTGATAGAATTGTCTGCTTTGAAAATGTCAGTCCCTTCAAATTGAAAATACACGCCCCCAGGGTGGTATATTGTCTCTATTCCTTCGATGTATAGATGTAAATGATGTAATCGAGTTAAATATTGACATAAATTGCGAAGTTGAAGCTTACGCAGACGCTGAGTGCGTTGTTATAACGGGGTCGAAAGTTGCAAGTATGGAAAGACTGGCAATAACTGTCTTTGAAAGATTTATTGATTGGGCATCAAATAACAATTTCACCTTTGATATGAATAAAACCGAAACTATTTTATTTAACACCTAGCATTAATTCCCTCCAAAAAGCTATGCTTTCGTGGTAATATGATTAGAATTCAAGATAACTTCAAAACTTGGGGTTATCTTGGATAGAACGTTACTTTGTACTCCTAATATTACTTACAGAGAGAATTTTGCTAAAAATTATTCCAACCACCTCCTTAGTACTGCCAGATCAACTCGGGGTCTAAAACCATCATTTCTAAGATTGCTGTTTAAAAGTGCCTTTGAAAGTAGTATTCTGTATGTATTCTGTATTCAAAACCCTTCCCTGATTTTGATTTCCAAATCTCTTAGGACCGCTTCAAGTGATGTCATAGCCACCAATTCTGGTGTATTTTCAATTGGATCTAAGGCTATTGAAATATCCTTGTTACATTATTTCTACAAAAATCATCCTAATTTCTGGTGAAATTTCTAACCCCCGTAGTTCTATTATTTTGTCTTTCTGCTTATCACAGTAACTTTATTGAAGAGTCAGCTTCTCAATTTTGGGCACGTATATTATAATACGAAAAAACACTACTCCCTCTCTTTCTCTTCCCCGTACTGTGTTGAACAATGTAATATATCAAAATTGGTATAATAGATGTCAGAATTCCGTCAGTACCTGGAGGATGAATTTTGTTTTACAAGGATGACCTTTTGTCTTTTAAAAGCTTCAACCTGTTCTATACCGTGATTGGGATGTTGAACTTAGTCAAAAGGCACCATATGTACTCTGCTTGTCAAACTGACATGTCTGCAATATCTTAGGACTAGGTGAAGGTATAAACTTAAATCTGTAAGAGAATGTTGAGAGGGATGTATAATATAATTTTCAGGATATGCTGAACTAACTAAAAATGTACTATATACGTACAGCTTGTTGAAATAGCGTGTGCAACATTTTAGGAAGAGTTGTGGGTATTAAACTGAAAGTTTTAGAGAATGTTGAGAGTGCTGTTGACCTCAAACAAAAAAGCATTACATACATCTCGTTGTCAGAAGGTCGTATCTGCAATATTTCAGGAGCGATTAATGAAATTTGGTTGAAACTCTTTGGAAATACTGAGGGTTATGTTGAAAAATCAACTAACAATAGCTAGAACAAATAAACTAGAATCAAATATTTTAACTCTTAACCCTAGGACTTGAAAAAACAGGGTTTTGAATACAGAATACATACAGAATACTACTTTCAAAGGCACTTTTAAACAGCAATCTTAGAAATGATGGTTTTAGACCCCGAGTTGATCTGGCAGTACTAAGGAGGTGGTTGGAATAATTTTTAGCAAAATTCTCTCTGTAAGTAATATTAGGAGTAAAAAGTAACGTTCTATCCAAGATAATCCCAAGTTTTGAAGTTATCTTGAATTCTAATCATATTACCACGAAAGCATAGCTTTTTGGAGGGAATTAATGCTAGGTGTTAAATAAAATAGTTTCGGTTTTATTCATATCAAAGGTGAAATTGTTATTTGATGCCCAATCAATAAATCTTTCAAAGACACTTATTGCCAGTCTTTCCATATATCCTGAAATATTGCAGGTACGACCTTCTGACAACGAGATGTATGTAATGCTTTTTTGTTTGAGGTCAACAGCACTCTCAGAATTCTCTAAAACTTTCAGTTTAATACCCACAACTCTTCCTAAATAACCCTAGGACATAAAACTTCTGTTACAAAAACGAACAGAAACTTATTTAAGAAAGACTTTCCAAAACATAATTTTTTCAAAGAAAAGTAAAGAGTCATGCTAAACTTAAGACTAGCAGAAATAATAGCACTATAATAATTCAGACTTAAAACGACTAGAAATTGTGATTAAAGAGCACATGAAACCCCAATCGAACAAAAACTAAAATAAATGACCATATTCTGCAAAAATATTACAGATACTGATATAGATGAATAAAAGAAAAACTTAAAACCTAAAACAAACAAAATTTATGGAAAAATATTACAGATACTGATATATATGAATAAAAGAAAAACTTAAAACCTAAAACAAACAAAAATTACTACAAACAATAGTACATCTTTCCCTAACAGCAAAAGTTCGGAAGCGTATTGCGTCCTTCGCATCAAAATGTTACTGATGTTTTGCATCCTACTTCTGTCGAAAATAAGGCATTTAATCTGCTTGACTTGTTTTTAAGTAATTAGTGCAATTTTGTTATGTAAAACTCATTCAATGAAAAAGAGAAATAATAAAAAGAAACCCACAAAATTACAATACCTTCGAAATAAAATGTTTCATTCCATTTGGGATTTAAAGTTCGTCTTTTTATTTTGGTTTCTAGCTTGTGTTTTTTGTCTGGAAGCAATACAACTTTGACATAAGGATCCGAGGTTCCCGTTAAATCCATAGCAGGCAAATCTTTTGCCTAGAATAGAACAAATTAATTACTCTCAATGACTTTTGTCAATCTTATCTTTTTCTCCGATGCAAGAAGAAAGGATAAAAGAAAATCACGTGTTACTTCTTTTAACATATAATCAATCACATTGTCTATCTAAAGAAGTATATCTGTCTTCATAAATTTAGAAGAAACACGTAAGAAAGAAAAAAACAGTTTGCAATTTCATACAAATAATTATTTTTATGTCTACAGAGCAGCACTTTATAGTACAAATCATCTCCATTTTTGTCAGTGTGAACATGAGGTAGTTCTTTTACATTACATTTCTTCAAATTTTAAACATTTAAATAAAATACTTTCTGTCGAGGACGTATTTTCTAAAGCATTATTCGTAGTTACTCCTCCCAAATAATTTTTCCTAAAGTTTATTTTGCTTTTAAAAAAAATAGAGCAGAAAAACCATTCACTTGAAGGTGATTCTATTATGTATATAGTGTTCCACAAAAGTTAATTTCTTGAACTCATTTTTTAAAAAACCGACTGAATCCATCGAAGTAAATCTTTTGATTACAGATCGATAGATAGATAGATTTATTCACACGAAAAGCCCAATTGGGCCATGGTGACCAATATATGTCTTGTATACGAAACTTTCTGTGGTTCTTTTGCGCAGTGACCAAAAGAACCTATAAAGAGAAAAATGGGATGATTTTCTTGTTTTTTGTTTAAAAGCACTGCTCTATAATGATTCAGCTATTGGCCACAAAATTTTGGATTATATTTTTGCAGAGTTTTTCTTTAATTACACCAACAACAAAAGAGTATTGTACCTTTACAGAGCAGTTATTCTGAGTATTACAACACCCGTTTACACAGTATGATCGGGCAATATATTACCTATGATTGCTAGAGTTTAGCACATGTCAAATTAGCTATCAGTTTATTTACTATAAGGAAATGACGGCAAGAGCTACGGACTAGGCTAGTTTCCCATCTGCTTTTCTTCTCAGCGATTGTTTTTTTTTCCTTCGCAAAACAACATATAGCTTAGAAAGACCATAAACAATAAATCTTGTGTATAGTATCCTTTCCTTTAGATATTGCAAGACATAAAAGTAAAATAGGATGCTTTCTAATCTTCTTTTATGGCGTAAGAACGGAACACAAGTGCCAGCCACATGAATATTCTAAGCAGTCCTAAGGTATCCTTAATGTTAGTGGCTGAAATACAAATGAGCTAACAAAAACAGCTGAGGCATACCTGCATTACTTTCAAAATTAAAGTGTTCTTCTCAAAATCATACTCAATGCTGAATTGAATCTGCCCGCAGCTTTCTGATGGCTCTGCGTTGTCAATGTACATATCCACCAGTGAAAGTGAGCGACTCTGCCAAAATCCCATCTGCATCAAGTAAAAAAAGGACTTGATTTAGTTTAATAAGTTAATACAATTACAGTTTTCATAACTGTAATTATCTAAAGAAATATATAGTTTGCTGGATTCATGATCCTTTGCCTGAGAGGGCGAGGGTTCGAATCCCAGTGTACCCAATTATTTAGTTTGGGACGGGGGTCAGTGGTGTGACTCTGTAAGCTTAGCCAGAGTCGCAATACAAAAAACAATGAAGATGTTGAATCTGTTTGATTCAACAGAGCATACCTACGCATTACCAATGAGATACTGGTATGCTATTCCTTTCACTAAATAACTTATCACATGACATTTATCCTGGTTAATAAACATTGAATTTGAACTACGCCTGTTGAACAATGAATTTGAATCTTCCTATAAAAAAGCCTTATAAAACAGTTCGCGGTAACGAACTGTAAGTAAGAAGCGCCACGGGTCAATAGTAACCAAAACTTTAAATAAGGATTTTGATATCAATAAATGCATGAAAATAATCAAATTATTATGTTGATCCCAGATATTTAACATTCATCAAATTTAATGTAACCTGTCAAAAGTTATGACCCTGAGAAAATTTGCCTGATTTCCAAAAAAGAGAGAAACACAACCCTTGCTCTGATGGCTGTAAGAGGGCTGTCATCCTCAGAAAAATAATTTCCGGACCTTTCACCTACTTTAAACAAAATAGCTATCTCAAAATATTGATTGGTTGTTTCTGCGAAAATGGTGGGTGTGGGAAGGAGGGGGGAAGTTGCCCTCCAGTCACTTTAGACTATTGAAAAGAGGTACTAGCTCTTTCAATTTCCAATCGAATTAGCTCTTTTCGAAGTTTCTACGACAACAAATAGCCATTTCAAAATTTCCATCTATGCATTTTGGGAAAATGCGAGGTATAAGGGGCATCCACCCTCTGATCACTTTGAATCTATAATAGGGAACTAGAACATCTGATTTCCAATCAAAAGAGCCCATCCCGGATTTTTCATGATCAACCTTTCTATATAAACCTTAAATGTCCCCAGGGCATAACTTACAACCCTTGCCCTGAGGGCTGTGGGGGATGTCATCCTCAAATACATAATTTCTGGAACTTTCCATAACATTGAACAAAACGGCTATCTACAAATTTTGATTGAATGTGTTAGGGGAAATTGTGGGCGTGGGATGGGGTTTAGTTGCCCTTC
The DNA here is from genome assembly GCF_032884065.1 of Artemia franciscana. Taxonomy (NCBI): domain Eukaryota; kingdom Metazoa; phylum Arthropoda; class Branchiopoda; order Anostraca; family Artemiidae; genus Artemia; species Artemia franciscana. Next base: position 27,645,960 of record NC_088865.1, on the reverse strand, counting down.
AATAAATTTTGACTATCAAAAAGGGCACTAGCCCATCCAATTTTCAATCGAATGAGCTCTTTTGAAGTTCCTACGACAGCAAATGGCCATCTCAAAACTTTTTTCAAATGCTTTTCAGGAAAAAACAAGGTGTGTTTGTGTGTGTGTGTGGGGGGGGGATATCAGCCCTCCAATTACTCTTAATCTTCAAAAGAGAACTAAAACATTTGATTAGCAGTTATAACTATTTCAATGATTGATTAGCTAATAACTATTTATCTGATTTGAAGGCCGTGACCCAGCATGGCTGCGCGAAAGGCTTGCATATATAGATTCTCATAGTCACTAAATTGTAACCGCAGACAATGTGAGGATCTTCTTGATGTTTTGGCATCACCATAGGTTCAATACAATCACCATGAGAAAAATATAAATTCTTCCTAAAAGTTGATACCTTTTTAGATCATTTTAGTGGCCAGAAATGTCAATATGGCAGTTGGGGAGAAAAACTACGTAGTCGATCTTGAAGATCGTTTGTAAACAAACGCTAGTCTACAGACTTTAAACGGTATGCGTAGGTTCAGTACGAACACAGAGAGTATTAAGTATGCATACATAGCGTATGTCCGCCCCATTCTGGAATATGTGTGCCCTGTTTGGGTGCCCTCAGCACTTAGAACAGTGTATCTTTGTCAGGAGCTTGAATCAGTTCAGAAGCGAGCGGTATCGATCATCTTGGGCCGCCGTGACATCCCCTACGAAAAGGCTCTGGAAGTGCTAGGACTGCCGTCACTCCAAAACCGATACAAAACTCTGATATTGAGTTTTGGAAAGTTCTTGCTTTCTAAATCTCAGCACCGTGACATTCTACCTGATCAACCTCTACCATCAAGAACGAGAAAGCAAGATAAGTTAGTTCCCGTTAAAGCAAGAACAAACCGATATGGTAATTCTTTCGTCCCGGTTTTCGTCAAAATGTACAATAAGAGTTAATATTTATAGTTTAATTTATATTTAGAAATGTAGTTTGATTTTGAATATGTTGTAAAGAAACACAAATCAGCGATAGCTGTCAATTTTTTTTTTATATTAAACCTGTCTAATACTACTACTAAGCGTTTTCCAAGATTTCTGTTTCCCCCCTACTACCCCCGTGTCCTCGATTGAAAAATGGAGCATCTGAGACATAAAAACTTTCTATATATCAACTTTCATTAAGATCCGATCACCCATTCGTAAGATAAAGATACCTCAATGTTCACGTTTTCCAAGATTTCTGGTTTCCGATTCCCCCTCGAACTCCCACCGATGTCACCGGATTAGGATTTAGAATAAGAGCTGTGAAGCACAAAGATCCTTCTAAACATCAAATTTCATTAAGATCTGATCACCTGTTCATAAGTTACAACTACCTCATTTTTTCTAATTTTTCCGAATTAGCCCCCCCCCCCAACTCCCCCAAAGATATCGAACACGGTCCGGTTATGTCAGCCACGCCTCTTGGATTTGTGCTTATTCTTCCCACCAAGTATCATCCTGATCTCTCCACTCGAAGCCTTTTCCAAGATTTCCAGTTCCCCCAGCCCCAACTCCCCTCAATCACACTGGATCTGGTCTGGATTTAAAATAAGAATTTTGAGTTACAAGGTCCTCCTAAATGTGAGATTTCATTTAAATCCGATCATCCGTTCGTAAGTCAAAAATACTTCATTGTTTCTAATTTTTCCAAATTAACCATCCCCCCACTCCCTCTCAATGTTCGAATCGGGGAAACAACTATTTTCAACTTAATATGGTCTGCTCCCTGATACGCCTGCCAAATTTTATCGTTCTAGCTTATCTGGAAGTGCCTAAACTAGCAAAACCGGGACAGAAAGACCGACAGACAGATCCACAGAATTTGCGGTCGTTATATGTCACTTGGTTAATATCAAGCGTCATAAAAATGATACGTTCACTCTTGGGGGGGGGATAATACAATTCATTTTTTTGAAATAAACTCATAAATATGACGTCAATCATACAATTTTTTCTTGTCAATCATTTGTTTCTTTGTAACTTTGCATCCGTCATAGACACTGAAAACAATACAATCACTACTGAGGCAAATATGACGAATATTACATAATATGACTCATATAAATATATTTTTTCCGAAATTGAAATTTTTGACAAATTTTCAAAGACTCCTGACCTATGTAGGTAGTTTTTCTTAGGCTAGAAAATCCCAGAATACCAACTTCCGTGAAAAAATAAACAAATACATAAATAAATGCATAATTATTGCTCTTTTATAAAAATAGTATATATATTACATATATATATATATATATATATATATATATATATATATATATATATATATATATATATATATATATATATATATATATATATATATATATATATATATATATATATATATATATATATATATATATATATATATATATATATATATATATATATATATATCTATATATATAAAAATAAGTTGTCTGTCTGTCTGTGGATGTGTGGATGGATGTGTCAAGTGACGTCACCTGAAAAAACTGGATCAGGTGACGTCAAAACTGAAAAAACTAAAAAAGGCAAAAACTACAAAAAAAACTAAAAACTAATAAAAAAAATAAAAAAGCTAAAAAACTAAAAAAACTATAAAGGTAAAAACCAATAAAAAACTAAAAAGGCAAAAACTACAAAAAAAAACTAAAAACTAATAAAAAAAAGTAAAAAAGCTAAAAAACTAAAAAAACTAAAAAAACTAAAAAAAGGTAAAAAACTAAAAAAAATAAAAAATAAAAAAAAACTAAAAAAAAGGAAAAAACTGAAAAATAAGCTAAAATAAAGGTAAAAACCAATAAAAAACTAAAAAAAAAAGGAAAAAACTAATAAATGACGACACTCAAAGAGAAAAAAAAGGCAAAAACTACAAAAAAAACTAAAAACTAATAAAAAAAATAAAAAAGCTAAAAAACTAAAAAAACTAAAAAAAGGCAAAAACTACAAAAAAAACTAAAAACTAATAAAAAAGCTAAAAAACTAAAAAAAATAAAAAAAAGGCAAAAACTACAAAAAAACTAAAAACTAATAAAAAAAATAAAAAAGCTAAAAAACTAAAAAAACTAAAAAAACTAAAAAAAGGTAAAAAACTAAAAAAACTAAAAACTAAAAAAAAACTAAAAAAGGTAAAAACTAAAAGAACTAAAAAAGAAAAAAATAAATGACGACACTCAAAGAGAAAGCGACCAGGACAAAAGGAATGTTCGATTAGCAATCAACAAAGCACCGGGACACAGGGAGTATAAATGACGACCAGGACAAAACTAAAAAATCTAAAAATCTAAATAAACTAAAAAAGAAAAAAAAAGGAAAAAAATAAAGGAGAAAAACAAAACTAAAAAACGAATGTATATACAGACCGGTACACCGGGATACAAATGACGACCGGGACACAGGGAATATAAATGACGACCGGGACACAGGGACACAACTACAACGGGGACACCGGGGGAAACAGGGGGATATAAATGACGACCGGGACAAAAAAACTAAAAAGAAAAAAAAACTAAAAACTAATAAAAAAACTAAAAAATCTAAAAATCTAAATAAGCTAAAAAAGAAAAAAAAAGGAAAAAAATAAAGGAGAAAAACAAAACTAAAAAACGAATGTATATACAGACCGGGACACCGGGATACAAATGACGACCGGGACCCGGGACACAGGGAATATAAATGACGACCGGGACACAGGGACACAACTACAACGGGGACACCGGGGGAAACAGGGGGATGTAAATGACGACCGGGACACCGGGACAGGGAATGGTCGATTAGCAATCACCATCAACAAAGCTCAAGGGCAATCATTAGAATCATGAGGTATAGATCTGAATACAGATTGTTTTCCCAAGGACCATTATATGTTGCATGTTCAAGAGTCGGTAAACCTGACAATCTATTTATATGCAAAGACAATGGGACAGCAAAGAATGTTGTATATTCGCAAGTTTTACGTAGTTAAAACCATATATATATATCTATCTATATTCACAGGTGGGACATAGGGACACAACTACAATGGCGCGTAACTATTATGGCGCGTAACGACTTACGCGCGCGGGGGGGCTTGGGGGGGGCGCGAAGCGCCCCCACCAACTAGGTGTTGGGGTGGCGCGAAGCGCCACCCCAACAGCTAGTATATATATATATATATATATATATATATATATATATATATATATATATATATACTAGCTGTTGGGGTGGCGCTTCGCGCCACCCCAACACCTAGTTGGTGGGGGCGCTTCGCGCCCCCCCCAAGCCCCCCCGCGCGCGTAAGTCGTTACGCGCCATAATAGTTACGCGCCATTGTAGTTGTGTCCCTATGTCCCACCTGTGAATATAGATAGATATATATATATGGTTTTAACTACGTAAAACTTGCGAATATACAACATTCTTTGCTGTCCCATTGTCTTTGCATATAAATAGATTGTCAGGTTTACCGACTCTTGAACATGCAACATATAATGGTCCATGGGAAAACAATCTGTATTCAGATCTATACCTCATGATTCTAATGATTGCCCTTGAGCTTTGTTGATGGTGATTGCTAATCGACCATTCCCTGTCCCGGTGTCCCGGTCGTCATTTACATCCCCCTGTTTCCCCCGGTGTCCCCGTTGTAGTTGTGTCCCTGTGTCCCGGTCGTCATTTATATTCCCTGTGTCCCGGGTCCCGGTCGTCATTTGTATCCCGGTGTCCCGGTCTGTATATACATTCGTTTTTTAGTTTTGTTTTTCTCCTTTATTTTTTTCCTTTTTTTTTCTTTTTTAGCTTATTTAGATTTTTAGATTTTTTAGTTTTTTTATTAGTTTTTAGTTTTTTTTTCTTTTTAGTTTTTTTGTCCCGGTCGTCATTTATATCCCCCTGTTTCCCCCGGTGTCCCCGTTGTAGTTGTGTCCCTGTGTCCCGGTCGTCATTTATATTCCCTGTGTCCCGGTCGTCATTTGTATCCCGGTGTACCGGTCTGTATATACATTCGTTTTTTAGTTTTGTTTTTCTCCTTTATTTTTTTCCTTTTTTTTTCTTTTTTAGTTTATTTAGATTTTTAGATTTTTTAGTTTTGTCCTGGTCGTCATTTATACTCCCTGTGTCCCGGTGCTTTGTTGATTGCTAATCGAACATTCCTTTTGTCCTGGTCGCTTTCTCTTTGAGTGTCGTCATTTATTTTTTTCTTTTTTAGTTCTTTTAGTTTTTACCTTTTTTAGTTTTTTTTTAGTTTTTAGTTTTTTTAGTTTTTTACCTTTTTTTTAGTTTTTTTAGTTTTTTTAGTTTTTTAGCTTTTTTATTTTTTTTATTAGTTTTTAACCTCATGATTCTAATGATTGCCCTTAAACTTTGTTGACGGTGATTGCTAATTGACCATTCCCTGTGTCACCGTCGTCATTTATATATCCCCCTGTGCCCCCCGGCGTCCCCGTTGTAGTTGTGACCCTGTATCCCGGTCGTCATTTATATTCCCTGTGTCCCGGTCGTCATTTGTGTCCCGGTGTCCCAGTCTGTAATTTCTCTTTGAGTGTCCCGGTCGTCATTTATATTCCTTGTGGACCGGTGTCCCGGTCGTCATTTGTGTCCCGGTGTCCCGGTCTGTATATACATTCGTTTTTGAATTGGTCTTTTTTTTTAGTTTTTAGTTTTTTACCTTTTTGTAGTTTTTTTAGTTATACCTTATGATTCTAATGATTGCCCTTGAGCTTTGTTGCCCTGTGTCCCCGTCGTCATTTATATATCCCCCTGTGCCCCCGGCGTCCCCGTTGTAGTTGTGTCCCTGTGTTCCGGTCGTCATATTCCCTGTGTCCCGGTCGTCATTTGTGTCCCGGTGTCCCGGTCTGTATATACGTTCGTTTTTGAATTGGTATATGATGAAATAAATTTTTGTGTTTTTCCCCTTTTTTTCTTTTTAGTTTTTTTTTTTGGTTTTTACTTTTTTTTAGTTTTTTTAGTTTTTTTTAGTTTTTTTTCTTTTTAGTTTTTTTTTGTAGTTTTTACCTTTTTAGTTTTTTTATTTTTATTTTTTTTAGTTTTGGTTTTCTCCTTTATTTCTCAATTTTTTTTTTTTTTTTTTTCTTTTTTAGTTTTTTTAGTTTTTTTAGCTTTTTTAGTTTTTTTTATTAGTTTTTAGTTTTTTTTCTTTTTATTTTTTGTAGTTTTTACCTTTTTTTTTAGTTTTTTTAGTTTTTTTTTTACTTATGTCCTGGTCGTCATTTATACTCCCTGTGTCCCGGTCGTCATTTGTGTCCTGGTGCTTTGTTGATGGTGATTGCTAATCGAACATTCCTTGTGTCCCGGTCGCTTTCTCTTTGAGTGTCCCGGTCGTCATTTATATTCCCTATGTCCCGGTGTCCCGGTCGTCATTTGTGTCCCGATCTGTAATTTCGTCAGTCGAAAACATGACGTCAGTCGACACACAAACATGACGTCACTCGACAGACACACACACACACAGACAACTTATTTTTATATATATATATAGATATTTTAACAGAGTGAGACCCAGCAATGTGGAGTCTTTGAAATTTAGTTCTTAAAATACATGTATCTTACCGAAGGATGCTCAGCATTTTTCAGAGCTTGAATGTTTTTATTTTGTGGTATTACTGGAGTTACTGATTTGTCACTTCCTGGACTGCTTGGATTTGGAACTTCTCCTTCAACTGACTTAGATGGGCTTATACCTATTGTCCTAAAAAAAGTAAGATTTTAGTTTTGTCGAACTAAAAAGTAGGCTGCCTGTGATTTATAATTAGAAATGTTTTTAATTTATGCTATTATTTCAGTGTTAAAACAATTTTAACCTTTTGAATAGCAGCCAGGTCAGCTTTCGGTGCAACTAAGGAAACAAGATTTTTTTGACATATAATTATACGGTTTATTTCGTCTGTTAGTATCATTAATAATTAGATTTCCATTTCCATAGAAATAAAAGCTTTTAAAACGACAGGCTTCGACCCGTGAGCAAAAGGGGAAATAAGAGAGGGGGAGAACGAGAGATATGAATAAATAGAGGGATAGGATAAGATAAATAGAGATAAAATTGAAAGGGAAGAAAAAACAAAAGAGGGGTCATAGGAGAGAAAAGGTAGAAGGAGAAATAGAAAACAAATCCACGAGTACTAAAATATTAATATCTTAATTACATTTCTCTCAAAACGTTTAGTGACAGAATCAATAGATGACACATTTTTCAGACATCAAGATTTTCAATAGAAAATAAAGGACAAATCTAAGAAAACAGATAAAGATGTTGAGAATCTTTAATAAAATGTGAGGAACTCCGTCAGCATTTTAATCTCTCAGACTATTGCCTCGGAATGCAAACTAAGAATTATCTTTTCATTGCCATTGGGTTGAATTCTGCTGACAGTAATTTAATAGCTCTGCAGTTTATTCCCATCAATTATCCAGCTTATATGGTTACTTTTAAGAGATTAGATTGATTTTCAACTCACCTGACCGGAACTATTGGGCAGAAAGCAAAAGATTTAAAAATTAAGCATTTAAAGGTATTAATTTAAGAGATGTTTTCCGAAAAGTCTTTCAAAGAAAAGTGAAAGACTACATCAAACAGTTCGTGGTAACGAACTGTAGCAAGGAGCGACCCGGCTCAATAGTAACCGAATCTCTAAAAATGGAATTTTGATGCCAATAGCTATATCAAAAGAATCGCATTTTAATGCTGGTTTTAAATATATAAGTTTCATCAAGTTTAGTCTTACCCATCAAAAGTTACGAGCCTGAGAAAATTTGCGTTATTTTAGAAAATAGGGGGAAACACCCCCTAAAAGTCATAGAATCTTAACGAAAATCACACCATCAGATTCAGCGTATCAGAGAACCCTATTGTAGAAGTTTCGAGCTCCTATCTACAAAAATGTGGAATTTTGCATTTTTTGCCAGAAGGCAGATCACGGATGCGTGTTTATTTGTTTTTTTGTTGTTTTTTTTTCCCAGGGGTGATCGTGTCGACCCAGTTGTCCTAGAATGTTGCAAGAGGGCTCATTCTAACGGAAATGAAAAGTTCTAGTGCCCTTTTTAAGTGACCAAAAAAATTGGAGGGCACCTAGGCCCCCTCCCACGCTAATTATTTTCCCAAAGTCAACGGATCAAAATTCTGAGATAGCCATTTTATTCAACGTAGTCGAAAAACCTTATAACTATGTCTTTGGGGACGACTTACTCCCCCACAGTCCCCGTGGGAGGGGCAACAAGTTACAAACTTTGACCTGTTCTTACATATAGTATGGTTATTGGGAAGTATACAGGCGTTTTCAGGAGGATTTTTTGGTTGGGAGGAGGGGTTGAGAAGAGGGGGATATGCTGGGGGAACTTTCCATCGAGAATTTGTCATGGGAAAAGAAAACTTCCATGAAGGGAGAGCAGGATTTGCTAGCATTATTTAAAAAAAAAATTAAAAAATAAATGTGAAAAAGCTTTTTCAGCTGGAAGTAAGGAACAGCAATAAAACTTAAAACAAACAGAAGTTATTACCCATATAAGGGGCTCACCTCTTTATGATACCTAGCTCTTTACGCTAAAGTATTTTTAGTAATTTCAACTATTTATTCTACGGCTTTTGTGATTCAGGGGTCATTCTTAATGAATTGGGATAAAATTTAAGCTTTAGTGTAAAGAGCGAGGTACTGACGATGGGGCGAATCCCCTCATATATGTAATAAAAACATGAGAATACAAAAGTTCTTTACGTAAGCTAATTTATAAGTTACGTAAATCTTTTACCAATAAAAAGATTCGTAAAAAATTAAAAGTTCTAGTTGCCTTTTTAATTAACCAAAAAATCGGAGGGCAACTAGGCTTCGCCCCCGCTCTTTTTTTCTCAAAATCATTCGATCAAAATTATGAGAAAGCCATTTAGCCCCCCCCCCCCCCCAAAAAAAAATATGCAAATTTCGTTTTGATTATTCCACTGCGGAGAGCCAAAATCAAAACATGCATTGATTCAAAAACGTTCAGAAATTAAATAAAAAAAAACGAGTTTTTTTAACTGAAAGTAAGGAGCGACATTAAAACTTAAAACGCACAGAAATTACTTCGTATATGAAAGAGGCTGCTTCCTCATCAACGCCCCGCTCTTTACGCTAAAGTTTTTTACTGTTTTAAAAAGAAGAATTGAGAGAAAGAGTCAAACTTTAGCGTAAAGAGCGGGGCGTTGATGAGGAAGCAGCCTCTTTCATATACGAAGTAATTTCTGTGCGTTTTAAGTTTTAATGTCGCTCCTTACTTTCAGTTAAAAAAACTCGTTTTTTTTATTTAATTACATCAAAAGAATCGTATTTTAATGCTGATTTTAAATATATAAGTCTCATCAAGATTAGTTATACCCATCAAAAGTTACGAGCCTGAGAAAATTTGCCTCATTTTAGAAACTAGGGGGAAACACCCTCTAAAAGTCATACAATCTTAACGAATATCACACCATCAGATTCAGCGAACCTTGTTGTAAAAGTTTCAAGCTCCTATCTACAAAAATGGGGAATTTCGCATTTTTTGTCAAAGACAGATCACGGATGCGTGTTTATTTGTTTGTTTTGTTTTTTTTTCCCCAGGGGTGATCGTATCGACTGAGTGGTCCTAAAATGTTGTGAGAGGCCTCATTCTAACGGAAATGAAAAGTTCTAGTGCCCTTTTTAAGTGACTACAAAACTGGAGGGCACCTAGGCCCCCTCCCACGCTCATTTTTTCCCCAAAGTCACCGAATCAAAATTCTGAGATAGCCATTTTATTCACCATAGTCGAAAAACTTATTAACTATGTCTTTGGGGATGACTTACTCCCCCACAGTTCCCGTGGGAGGGGCTGCAAGTTACAAACTTTGACCTGTGTTTACATATAGTAATGATTACTGGGAAGTGTACAGACGTTTTCAGGGGGATTTTTTGGTTTAGAGGGGAGATTTTTTTTGGGGGGGTTACGTGGGAGGATATTTCCACGAAGAAACTTCTCATGGGGGAAGATAATTTCAATGAAGGGAGCGCAGGATTTTCTAGCATTATTTGAAAAAACAATGAAAAAATAAATATGAAAAGCTTTTTTTTCTACTGAAAGTAAGGGACAGCATTAAAACAAAAACGAACAAAAATTATTACGTATATTAGGGGTTAACCTCCTCGTTGTACCTCACTCTTTACGCTAAAGTGTTTTTAGTAATTTTAACTGTTTATTCTAAGGCCTTTGTGATTCAGAGGTCATTCTTAAGGAATTATCGAGGTTAAGCGAAATATCGACGAGGGTTGAACCCCCTCATATACACAATAAAAACATACGAATATAGAAGTTCGTTACGTCAGTTAATTCGTATGTTACGTATATTTTTACCAATGAAAACGTTTGTAAAAAATTAAAAGTTCTAGTTGCTTTTTTAAGTAATCAAAAACTTGGAGGGCAACCAGGCCTCCTCCCTCGCTTCTTTGTTCTCAAAATCTTCCGATTAATTGCAATTAATTAATATGCAAATTTCGTTTTAATTATTTATGTGCGGAGAGCCAAGATCAAAAGATGCATTACTTCAAAAACGTCCAGAAATTAAATAAAAAAAAACAAGTTTTTTTAAATGAAAGTAAGGAGCAACATTAAAACTTAAAACGAACAAAAATTACTCTGTATATGAAAGGGGCTTTTCCTCCTCAACGCCCCGCTCGTTACGCTAAAGTTTCTTACTGTTTTAAAAATATAGTTAAGAGAAAGAGTCAAACTTTAGCGTAAGGAGTGAGGCGTTGAGTAGGAAAAGCCCCTTTCATATACGGAGTAATTTCTGTTCGTTTTATTTTTTAATGTTGCTCCTTACTTTCATTTAAAAAAACTTGTTTTTTTAATTTAATTTACATCTAAAACGAGCAGTAACACTAAGAATTCATAATTAAAATAAATGGTAATTACTTTGAATTCGCCAATGAAATCCAGCACGAACATAAATTAAAATAAATAGTCATGTCAAACATAAAGACAGCAGATACTGCTATGAATAAATCCTAATACAAATAAAAATTGAAATGAGTAGGAAAGTCAAACCTGAAACAAGCAGGAACTACCCCGTAAATAATAATAAACTTTCTAAGGGACAGAGCTTGATTTGCGCTTTACTGAAAACGATTTGCATTTCAAGCAGTAGACTATGTGTTTTATCTGTCATAATTTCAACAACAAAGGAACAGGATTGAAGAATAACAAGACTAATCATGATTTGCAAATAAGAGCTATCGTAACAGACAGACGTAACCCCCCTGAAGCTCTTCATAAGGTTTGACCGCTATTCTACGCTTTACTGTAGATAGTGTGCATTTTGAACAGTATGATTTTTATTTTTCAGAACATCAGCAACAACAAAATTTAAATCATGATAGTGATGAAGATTAGAGGAAGACATTTCTTTGGATATATTCATGATTTTCTACTGAAATTTACTATTAGGACCCTTTTTTGTCAAACCTTTTCCCTGCCATTCTATTTCATTTAAACATATAGGAAATTACTACCTAAACAAAGCTTTTAAAATGAATACTCACAATTTTGAAGCAATCTGTTTGGTTTTATGAAGCAATATTTTCAATTGGAAAATTGGAAATAGTTTAACAATTTTATTTCTGCTCATTTGCAATGAATATATTTAAAAGAACAAAAGCATGGATATAGATTTACTGCATATTAGACTGATGAGACTAGATTTATTTTTGAAATCTTAGTATTAATCCTTGTGTTTCTCGGTAATCTTTGATATGTTATAATGATAAAAGATAAACTGTTCAAATATATCTTGTTTTTAGTAAAACGCAAAAGACGCTGAGGCCAATGGAGTGTTTAGAGGAGCAGTAGCCTTACCCTTATTTATGGTAACTTCTGTTGTTTCAAGTTCTGATCAACCACTCATTTTGGATTCCATTTGTTTCGGGATTCGTCTATGAGAGTCCCTTCCTTTCTTCATTCTAATTATTATCTTGTTTTCCTTTTGGCAGCTCAATTTAACACATTAGGAATTTTTTTTGGAGGGGGTATTATCCACGGGAGAAATTTTTCGGGGATAATTGTTCATGGCAGTGTTTTCAAAGGGGGAACAGTCCGCGGAGGGAATTCCCTAGAGGGATTTTCGTCATGCGCTCCCCAACTATTACGGATTAAGAGACGAAATACTTAAAATGTTAAAAAAAATTTAAACTTACAACCAGAAGTGAAGAGGTGAAAGAGACAATGTGACAAATTTAAATTTGGTCCTCTGGACAAATTTAACTTTCTTTTTTTCTTCTTATTGTAATCCTCGTTTATTGTAGTTTTACAAATATCTTCAGTAATATCCTCCCACGATATTAAGCTATTTCTTTTGTCTATTGTTAAACTTTAGTAAAGTAAACATAGACTGAAACACTGGAGCGAAGCTTAATTGAAACAAAATTTGGAACGTCATAGTTTGCTTTGTTTTACGGGGGTAAAACAAACGCAGATCTATTTAAGGCTTACTTAAATTTATTTCTCAGTTGTTTGGCTTGCTTTGCTTAATTCTAGGAAAAGAGAAGATTCGACATTGCATTAAATCATTCGTAGTTCTTGGAATAACACAAATTGAGCAAAAACTATAGTTGTTCAATTATTCATTTTATTACGCCTCACATTCCATCCATATTCATGGGAAAGCTTCCTGATAAAATATTTAGTGTTCATATTTTGTACAATAAAAACAACTATTCCAATTATCATCTTCATTTTAAATCCTTGACAAAATGAAAAATATTTCTAAATCTTTTTTTATTAATATCACTTTTTCACAAATTTTCTTAGCTATCCTGATAGCATAGAGCGGGTTACAGCCACGGTTTCAAACTGCCTGACGTCTAAAAAGAGTGCAAATCAAGGCCAAAAAAGAGCAATTTTTGCTCAAAAGAAATACAAGTTGAGAAATCTGCGCATATCCCTTCTGAGGTAAAAAGAGTGCATTTCACACGAAATGTATACAATTTGGCAACCCTGTTCCTTGGGTTCTGACGAAGTTAACAACTATTGACGTTTAAAGCAAATGAAAACTGATACCCGAAAACAGTGATTTTCACTCGTCCGCATCCCTTCTGGGGTAAAGAAAAGAGTGCATTTCACACGAAAAGTGTGCTAGTTGGCAACCTTACAGAATACACAGCAACATAAAGAGTCGAACTTCATCAATTCATAAACTCTTTTCATTGAAACTATTACTTCCCAAATGAGACCCAATCTCTTAAAGGGGTACAAAATTTCTTTTGAACCCCAAAATTATGACAGCCATGCCTACAAAACACAAAGATTAAAGCTATCCTTCCGCCGAAATGTTATAGTAACTCGACATATAATTTTACGAAAATTTAATTGTAACGATATTTATCATAAAAGTATATTATTCAATCATTTCCACTATTGATGATAAAAGACTATACTTTTAAAGGAATCCTTCTATTTTTCATAAATTTTCCCCTTTAATGCTTTTTGTCAAAGATTCGGGAAGGAAATTCCAAGCAAAATGACAGTTGGAAAGATTGAAAAGTTTTGTAATTTGCTTTGTAATAAATTTTGTAAGATTATTTCTTTCTTAATAAAATTCAAGATGTCAGTATCAAGTTAATATGTTTGCCATACTAACATAGATACGAATATTTTTTAGAGGAAGCAAGCGTAAAAAGTAGTTCTAGTAAAATAAGTGGCCACATACTGTGTCAGCTCTAATGCTAGTTTAAAGGGTCTTTTCTGTTTTGTTGATACTAAATTATTTACCTACATAAATACAATATATTTGGAAACAATTACTCTAGGACCGTAAAACGTACAGCATATATAAGATTTACATACACAAGAGCTGAAAGTTACGAAATACTTTTGGCATTCCGAAAGCTCATTTGAAAACGACCGCTATATTAAAAAAAAAACTCTCATTCAAAAAAAGCACAAAAACAGAGTGAAAATGGTTTGAAACAGTCTAAGAGTAATAGGAGCTTTTTCAGTGCGACATAGAAAATATTATTCGTCCATAAGACAGTTCGTGGTAACGAACTGTAGTAAGGAGCGACCCGGCTCAATAGTAACCAAAACTCCAAAAATGGTATTTTGATACCAATAGCTACATCAAAAGAATCGCGTTTTAATGCTGATTTTAAATATATAAGTTTCATCAAGTTTAGTATTACCTATCAAAAGTTACGAGACTGAGAAAATTCGCCTTATTTTAGAAAATAGGGGGAAACACCCCCCCCCTAAAAGTCATAGAATCTTAACGAAAATCACACCATTAGATTCAGCGTATCAGAGAACCCTATTGTAAAAGTTTCAATCTCCTATCTACAAAAATGTGGAATTTTGTATTTTTTGCCAGAAAGCAGATCACGGATCTGCACGGATATTGCATGTTTTTTTTTTTTTTTGTTTTTTTTTTATCCAGGGGTAATCGTATCGACCCAGTGGTCCTAGAATGCTGCGAGAGACCTCATTCTAACGGAAATAAAAAGTTCTAGTATCCTTTTTAAGTGACCAAAAAATTGGAGGGCACCTAGGCCCCCTCCCACGCTAATTATTTTCCCAAAGTCAACGGATCAAAATTCTGAGTTAGCCATTTTATTCAGCGTAGTCGAAAAACCTTGTAACTATGTCTTTGGGGACCACTTACTCCCCCACAGTCCCCGTGGGAGGGGCTACAATTTACAAACTTTGACCAGTGCTTACATATAGTAATGGTTATTGGGAAGTGTACAGACGTTTTCAGGGGGATTGTTTGGTTTGGTGGAGGGGTTGAGAAGAGGGGGATATGTTGGGGGAACTTTCCATCGAAGAATTTGTCATGGGGGAAGGAAATTTCCATGAAGGGAGCGCAGGATTTTCGAGTATTATTTAAAAAAAACGAAAAAATAAATATGGAAAAGTTTTTTCAACTGGAAGTGAGGAGCATCATTGAAACTTAAAAAGAACAGAAATTATTACGCATGTGAGGGGCTCATCTCCTCCTAATACTTCACTCTTTACGCTAAAGTATTTTAGGAAATTCAACTATTTATTTTACCGCTTTTGTGATTCAGGGGTCATTCTTAATGAATTGGGACAAAATTTTAGCTTTAGTGTAAAGAGGGAGGTACTGACGAGGGGGCGAACTCCCTCATATATGTAATAAAAACACAAGTATACAAAATTTCGTTACGTAAGCTAATTTGTAAGTTACGTATATCTTTTACTAATAAAAACATTCGTAAAAAATTAAAAGTTTTAGTTGCCTTTTTAAGTAACCAAAAAATAGGAGGGCAACTAGGCTTCCTCCGCCTCTCCTTTTTTTTCTCAAAATCATTCGATCAAAACTATGAGAAAGCCATTTAGCCAAAAATAAATAAATATGCAAATTTCGTTTTAATTATTCCTCTGCGGAGAGCCAAAATCAAAACATGTATTGATTCAAAAACGTTCAGAAATTAAATAAAAAAAAACAAGTTTTCTTATGTGAAAGTAAGGAGCGACATTAAAACTTAAAACGAACAGATATAATTTCGTATATGATAGGGGCTGCTTCCTTATCAACGTCCCGCTCTTTACGCTAAAGTTTTTTACTGTTTTTAAAAGTAGAGTTGAGAGAAAGAGTCACACTTTAGCGTAAAGAGCGGGGCGTTGATGAGGAAGCAGCCCCTTTCCTATACGAAGTAATTTCTGTTCGTTTTAAGTTTTAATGTCACTCCTTACTTTCAGATAAAAAAACTTGTTTTTTTATTTAATGCATAAAAAAAGACGAAAATATTTAGTTCATTAGATTGTTCTAGTTATTAAATATAAAAAAGGAGATCTCTAAAAAGTATATTTGGAAAAAAGTGGGTTACAATCGTACAAGAAACAAGTAGCAATAGTCATACATTAAGACAAATAAAACAGAATTATTAATTTTGGTAAAAAGTAACCCTCTTGTGGAAACCAATGCAGCTTTTCTATTAACTATTGTTTTTAATTGTTTCACTTGGGAATTTTTTATAACTGAGTCAAGGGTTTAGAAATAGGTTCATTTTGTAAATATTACCATAAATTGAACTAATATATAAATCTCCAGCATCACTATTTACTTTCAACCCAGAGAATTTTTTTCCTTTTTAAGAGTCAGAAGTAATCGGAGAGCAACAAGCCCCCCTCCCAAGCCCCCGTACCAAATGTATCCGATCTAAATTTTGAGATAGCCTTTTTGCTCAAGATAGTGCAAAGATCATATAACAGTACTTTCAGGGTTTACACAGCCCCCAGAACCTGGGGCAAGGGTTGTAAATTTTGCATCAGAGTGCATAAGATTTTTAAGGGAGGGCTGGTCGTATGAAATTTTAAGGAGGGTTATTTGATTGGAAATTGTCTTGTTTGATTTTTAAGAGTCAGAATGATGGAAGGTCAACTCACCCCTCCCCCACGCTCCCTTTTCTCCGAATGCATTCGATCAAAATTTTGAGATGGCTATTTTGTTTAAAATAGTCCGTATGTCCTATAACAATGCCTCCAAGGTTGACATAACCCCTCAGAGCCCAATCTCAATATGGCCTGAGCTTAAGTTTAATATGGCCATTACCTATCTTTGAAAAACTTCTGTTTTGGAAAGTTTTTAATTAATTAATATTAAATAATAAATGAACCCCAAATCGAACATAAATTAAATAAACAATCGGAATAGAATCACCAGCAGAAATGAATTTCCGTAACAATTCGAACTCAAAACAACAATAAAGTACTTTTAAAAAATAAATGAAACCCAGAACAAATAGAAATTAAATAAACATTCATAGGAAACGAACATACAACAGCTACTAACATAAATGAATAAATAAATCTTCAAGTGAGAAAACTTAAATTGAATGTTCAAAGAAACATAAAACGAACAAAAATCCCTACAAATAATAGTTTGACAACTACCTACTTCCCCCTCCCCTGACTGTAAAAGTCTAAAACCTACCGCATCATTTGTGTTTTATTAAGAACCAAATGTGTTTTGAACGGTCCTTGGAAAAAACTAAAAAATGAAACTGAATTTTGACACATAATGATATTAATTGCCGGAGATTCAGCAGTTTAAGATTTTATATCACAGTAATTTTGATTATTATTTTTAACATTGTAAGTACAAAAGAAAATATTTGGAATATAATTCTTTTTGAATACAGCGCATATGATGCACTTTTTATGTTTCATTTGAGCATTCAATTTAAGTTTTGCTCATTTTAAGATTTATTTAATCATTTATATTAGTACTTGTTATGTCTATGTCTTCTATGATGGTTCATTTTAATTTCTGTTCTTTTTTAGTTTCATTCATTATTTAATAGGAATTTCTAGTCATTTTCAGTTTTAATTAAATAAAAAAACAAGTTTTTCCAACTGAAAGTAAGGAGCGACATTACAACTTAAAACGAACAGAAATTACTTCGTATATGAAAGGGGCTGCTTAATCATCAACGCCCCGCTCTTTACGCTAAAGTTTGACTCTTTCTCTCAAATCTTCTTTTTAAAACAGTAAAAAACTTTAGCGTAAAGAGCGGGGCGTTGATGAGGAAGCAGCCCCTTTCATATACGAAGTAATTTCTGTTCGTTTTAAGTTTTAATGTCGCTCCTTACTTTCAGTTGGAAAAACTTGTTTTTTTATTTAATTTCTGAACGTTTTTGAATCAATACATGTTTTGATTTTGTTCTCCGCAGAGGAATTTGCATATTTATTTTTTTTTTGGCTAAATGGCTTTCTCATAATTTTGATCGAATGATTTTGAGAAAAAAAGAGTGGGGAGGAGGCCTAGTTGCCCTCCAATTTTTCGGTTAATTAAAAAGGCAACTAGAACTTTTAATTTTTTACGAATCTTTTTATTAGTAAAAGATATACGTAACTTATAAATTAGCTTACGTAAAGAACTTTTTATTCTCATGTTTTTATTACACATATGAGAGGGTTCGCCCCCTCGTCAGTACATCTCTCTTTACACCAAATCTTAAATTTTGTCCCAATTCATTAAGAATGACCCCTGAATCACAAAAGCCGTAGAATAAATAGTTGACATTACTAAAAATACTTTAGCGTCGATAGCGAGGTATTAGGAGGAAGTGAGCCCCTCATATGGGTAATAATTTCTGTTCGTTTTAAGTTTTAATGCTGCTCCTTACTTCCAGCTGAAAAAACTTTTTCATATTTATTTTTTCATTGTTTTTTTTTAAATAATGCTAGTAAATCCTGCGCTCCCTTCATGGAAATTTTCTTCCCCCATGACAAATTCCTCGAAGGAAAGTTCCCCCAGTATATCCCCCTCTTCTCAACCCCTCCCCCCAACCAAATATCCTCCCGAAAACGCCTGTACACTTCCCAATAACCATTACTATATGTAAGCTCTGGTCAAAGTTTGTAACTTGTAGCCCCTCCCATGGGGACTGTGGAGGAGTAAGTCGTCTCCAAAGACATAGTTATAAGGTTTTTCGACTGGGCTGAATAAAATGGCTATCTCAGAATTTTTATCCGTTGACTTTGAGAAAATAATTAGCGCCGGAGGGGGCCTAGGTGCCCTCCAGTTTTTTGGTCACTTAAAAAGGGCACTAGAACTTTTCATTTCCGTTAGAATGAGCCCTCTCGCAACATTCAAGGACAACTGGGTCGATACGATCACCCCTGGGAAAAAAACAAACAAACAAATTAACACGCATCCGTGATCTGCCTTCTGGCAAAAACTACACATTTTTGTAGATAGGAGCTTGAAACTTCTACAGTAGGGTTGTCTGATACGCTGAATCTGATGGTGTAATTTTCGTTAAGATTCTATGACTTTTAGGGGGAGTTTCCTCCTATTTTCTAAAATAACGCAAATTTTCTCAGGCTCGTAACTTTTGATGCGTAAGACTAAACTTGATGAAACTTATATATTTAAAATCAGCATTAAGATCCGATTCTTTTGATGTAGCTATAGGTATCAAAATTTCATTTTTTAGAGTTTTGGTTTCTATTGGGCCGGGTCGCTCCTTACTACCGTTCGTTACCACGAACTGTTTGAAAAGAAAATAATTCGGTATTTCAGGGCTTCTGACATTATTACTCCTTTGCGGAAGTTAGGCTCAAAATTGGAAAAGGATTATATTTTTTCTCTGGACCCCTTCCACCTCTAAGTTCGTTTATTTTCCCGTTAGTTTTCACCTGTTTTCGCTTTATAGTTGTGTTATCTCTTAGCAGTTCTTTCGTTAGTTGAGTTATGGTTGTGGTATATATGTTTTATCGCTCGTATAGTTGTGTTATTTTCAAATTATACTCCATAATAGAGAGGCTCCGAACACCCAGCATTGTATATTAAGCTCTGAATTTGACGTTTTTTTCTAACGTGACCAGATACGTCCTGCGCCCTGCGCCCTTTTCATTGAATTTTTATTCCCCCATGACATATTTCTCCAAGGAAAGATCCTCCCACATAGCCCCCTCCCCTCAACCCTACCCCCAAAACCAAAAAATCCCCCTGAAAACGTCTGTACACTTCCCAATAACCATTATTATATGTAAACACTGGTCGAAGTTTGTAACTTACAGCCCCTCCCCCAGGGACTGTGGGGGAGTAAGTCATCCCCAAAGACATAGTTATTATGGTTTTTGACTATGCTGAACAACATGGCTATCTCAAAATTTTGATTCGTTGACTTTGGGAAAAGAATGAGCGTGGGAGGGGGCCTAGATGCCCTCCAATGTTTTTGGTCACTTAAAAAGGGCACTAGAACTTTTTATTTCCGTTAGAATGAGCCCTCTTGCGACATTCTAGGACCACTCGGTCGATACGATGACCCCTGGGAAAAAAAAAACAAACAAACAAACACGCACCCGTGAATTGTCTTCTGGCAAAAAATACAAAATTCCACATTTTTGTAGATAGGAGCTGGAAACTTATACAGTAGGGTTCTCTGATACGCTGAATCTGATGGTGTCATTTTCGTTAAGATCCTACGACTTTTAGGGGTTGTTTTCCCCTATTTTCCTAAATAAGGCAAATTTTCTCAGGCTCGTAACTTTTGATGGGTAAGACTAAACTTGATGAAACTTATATATTTGAAATCAGCATTAAAATGCAATTCTTTTGATGTAGCTATTGATATCAAAATTCAATTTTTTAGAGTTTTTGTTACTATTGAGCCGGATCGCTCCTTACTACAGTTCGTTACCACGACCTGTTTGATTATTATAGGAATTTATTTCTGCTGGTCCTAAAATTAATATGGCAATTTACTTTTCTTTGAAAAAATTTTCTTTTCAGAAAGTTTTTTAAAGTAATTTTGTTCGTTTTTGATTGCCAAAATTTAAAGTTTTTCAACATTCCTAATTCCAACATCAAAATTTCATGGAAGTATCAAAACATCAAAGTGCTGTTTTTTCTACACTGAAGTTTTGAAGTTCAATATCCCCCTCGACATTCTCTGAAAGTAGTCACAAGTAGATGTAGTAGTAGTTGCAAGCAGTCGCAGTCGCATAGGGAAGAAGTCAAATTTACAGTCACAACCAGTCACATTTGCACCCACAATAGTAGCAGTAGTAGTGGCCCCGAAAGTTCCAAGTTAATAACCTTACCTTTTCATGAAACATTGCAGATAGGTCTTTTGTATAATCTGAATACAGATAGTTTCTTTTGATTTAGCTCAATATATTGCTCAATATTTCCGTGAATTTTTCTTCACCAATCCTAGCCTTTTCGGGCAAATCTAGTATTAAACATCCCCTCCTTTTCCAATGACAAAACCTGCATTTAAAAAGTTGGCAAATTTCATAATTTACATTCCTTGGCTATGCGGCTGTGGGGGCATGGCCTCCCTAAATCCATTGCTATTGGACTCTGTGACTGTTCCAAATAAAATGTATTTCTAAGATCTCTATCCGTATTAAGGGGACCATCTAAAAGGACAAGAGGGGTGTCTCCTTCGTTCCTCTTCTAACATTCCTCTCAACATGGCTTTAAAGTTTCAATTCAATACCCTTAGCCGTCCTTAGATATTGCTTTTATGTCCTTTTGACAATTCTCCTACATTCAGTGTGCTTTGATTTTGCTTGACACCCCCCCCCCCCTCAACATTTTCTTAGAGTTATACCTTTGTGTTCTTAGCCGTTTCAAGACACAGGGTCAAATGTACCCGCTTTTCCCAACAACAAGCTTGCAGATAAAGAGCCGACAAGTTATATAACTTACAACACCTGCAACTTGGGCTGTGGGTGGGGGGCTACGTCACACATGGATGTATAAGTTACATGAATTTTTGACTATTTTGAACAATTTGGCTATTCCAAAATTTTCATCAGATATTTTTAGAGGGAGAGCAGCTAAAAAAGGAATTGGAAATGGACTGGTTTTGCCCTGACCACTTTTAACATCCTATCAACGTGCCTGAAAGATAAAACTTAATACCCTCAGCTATTTTTGTGACGTTGCAGATATCCTTTTTGATAAACCGGATGTATATAATATCTGTAGATTATTTTAACCTGCCCCTCGACAATCCCCAAAGTTACACCTTAATACCTTTAGTTTTTTCAAACATAGCTAGACTCAAATATTTTTCATTTTCCTAATGACAAATCCTACATGTAATAAAGGGTAAATTTTATTATTTAAACTCCTTGCCCTGGCAGCTATGGGGGCATTATATCTCAGGAGGCAGAGTTACTAAACTTTTTGACTGTTTGGAACAAAATTGACTTTTCAAATTTTTAATTAGTGACGTGGGAGGGGAACATCTAAAAAAGGCAAGGGGTTAGTTGCCCTCCGACAGCTCTTCAAATCCCCTGATATTTTCAACTTAATACCCTAAGTTCCTCAGATATTAATTATACGTCATTCTAACAACGAGCAAGAACACACAGCGTGTTTTATTGTGTTCAAAACCCCTCTCCAATACTTGTTATTCCCACAGGCATAGTTGGTTGAGTTTTTGACAATTTTCAACAAGATTTCTATTTCACAGTTTTGATTAAATATTTTGGGAAGGAAGGGTACTAAAAAAAGGCATGAGAGAGGACTGGTGATTCTCCAACCACATTTTAAAATCCCTCTAAATATGTCCTGAAAGTTACAATTTAATATCCCCAGGCGTTCTTAAAATAGGTCCCCCTTTATGATAAACTGGATGCACATACCTTTTGATTTAGTATAACATACCCTTAACCTTCTCCAAATTTTCACCTTAATGCGCTTAAACTTTTTGGATATAACAAGAATCCATTCTTAATGATAAATCCTGCAAATGGGCAAATTGCATAATTTACAATCCTGCAAATAGGCAAATTGCGTAACTTACATTCCTTGCCCCGGGGCTATGGTGGGGGTCATGGCATCCCTAGAAATACAGCTATTAGACCTTTTGATTGGCTTAAACAAAATGACAGTTAACAATTTTTGATCAGTGTCGAGCAGACGGAAACCTAAAAAGGGCAAGACAGAGGGGAGGGGTGACTTTTAATCTCTCTTCAACATCTCCTTAACATATCTTAAAGTTAAAAATAAAAAGCTTTTAAAGTTAATACCCTCATTCGTTTTTATATATTGCTGATATTTCCTGTTTTCAAAACAGCAAGCACATAGTGTGTTTTGATTGTGTTCAGCATCCCTCTCAATGTTTCCTTAAAGTTTGATTTTAATACCCTAAGCCATTTGGGAGACGAGGAATCAAAATTGCCTTCTTTTCCAATAAAAATTCTCATATTTTAAAAATTGACAACTCGCACAACTTTTAGCCCTTGTTCCAGGGGCTGGGGGTTTTAACCCTGGAAGCATAGCTATTTGACCTTTGAATTATTTTGAACAAAACTAAAATCTTAAAATTTTGATCTGATACATTTGGGGGGAAAGTGTATTGGAAAGTGTTTGTTCATACTATTTTGAACAAAATGATTATCTAAAAAAAATTTATCAGATGCAATAGGGGAAAAAAGTGTTTGATGGAGGATGGCTGCTCTCCGGTCACTTTGAAATCTCAAAAATTGAGCTAGAATTTTCGATTTCCGATCAAATGAGCTCCTTCCAAAGTTTAGACGACCAAATCGTCCATAAAAATATTATATGTTAACAATGGGCTACTTGCATAACTTACGGTCCTTGTCCCAGAGGCCATGGGGGTGATGGTAGTTCTAGTCTCTCTTGTGCCTGGGAAAAAATCTTCGTAACCCCCTTCCCCCGTCTACCCCCTCTGTGCCTTCAGGTAAAATGTTAACATTAGTTTGATTTATTAACTAAATTTTTATTTGTTCACAAAAATTTATATTTAATTAAATCTGACTTTTCTTAATTAGGATGGGAAAACTATGAGTACTACTATTAACTCACTGCAGCACCAAGATGTCTAAGGCCATTACAACAACGCAGGCTCCACTTCCTTCCCCAATCTGCTGAAAATTTCCCTCTTTAAACCCTCCCAAGCAGCTACAACTATCCTTAAATCTTTCCTGAACGACATCCTCTCACCCCATTCGAAGACGAACTGCTTTTTGTTTGGCTCTAGACGGTTGCCTACAAGGACAATCTTTGGCAATCCGTCATCCTTCATCCGCAGAATGCATTCTCACAATCTCATGCTTTCTCGTATTATAGGCCTAGAAAGTGAGACAAAACTGCATTTTTTTTATAGCTAACTGTTTGAGATACAGTCAGTCAGAGGGTGCCCAAAATTCCTTAGACAATTTCCCTGGAAAACATCTAGCAAATCCTCCTTCGTTTTTCTGAGCTCCCACACCTCAGAAGCTTCCTATATTCTAATTTTGGTCAGCAGACTTATCGTCCTATTCTGCCATTCTTGTTTCAAATTTGAAAAAAAACATCCTGGGCCTTTGCTATTCAATTTTAAACATCTTCACTGCATCCCACCGTCTTTACTAATAATACTGTCGAGGTAAGTCTAGCTGCCACTAGTGGGGGCATTGCGGATTTAAGCTGAAATATTTCCCTTCGAATCCTGGTACCGGTAATTTTTGTTAGCTAGCGAATATTTGGCAGAGTTTCTTCATGACGCAACGTGTTACTATAGCGGGTGTTGTTTTCTTAGAGATTTTTTTCAAGGTTGTTATGTAAAAGCTAATAGTTTACCTATTCAAATCTTTAAAAATATCCGTGGGCAGTTAGGAAAAACCCTCAGGGCCTTTGGTCAAGACGCCGGCCCCAAACAGTTCCTGTGACAGGACCCTAGCAGCCAGTTTCAGACCCTAGCAACCAGCTGGTATTATTGATTATGTACAAGTGATTTTTACCTAATAGTTTATTGTTTACTTATGCAATTTAAATAACCTTGTTATAATTTTTTCTCTCTAGGGCCATCAGTTAAGTGGGGAACCCCCAGATGTAACTGAGGATGACGTAATTTTGTGTGTCTATGACACTTGTTATGATACAGCTTACGCTTTTTCAAGACAGCCCCCAAGCTGCTTAAGGAAGACGTGTTTTGATTCAGGGAACCTTTATAATCTGTCATCAAAGGTTTTGTCCGCTGTAGCAATAGAATGTGAGACCAAAGATTTCCATTGTAATGGCACATTGATCAACTGAACCAAGAAGCAATTGCTGTTATTATGTTCCCGGAAATAGATTCTATGCAATTCATTGTTCCCGAGCGGAAGCCACCAGATGCCTCATCATAGTTATTTAATTAAAAACACCAAAATCAAAAACAACAATAGGGAATTTTTTTAAGACAATGGGAAACAAATTAGAACTAGACCTCCGTTGTCTGTGCAACGGGAAGTGTTGCAGCAACTGTGTCCTGTTCCTTAGGGCACAGTTGCGGAGCAACACGTGCAACTGTACCCTACGGGACACAGTTGCGGAGCAACAGTCTCCATTATGTCCTTCAGAGGACATTTTTCTAATGCGGCTTCGATTGTTATCTTGAAGCATCTTTGATATGGTTTTATTTCGAGCTCCTACTAAACTGAGTTTGGTAAAATGTTTAGCTGGTCCAGAAATAAACGAGAATAACACAATAACACAGTTGACAATTCTGAACATTTATAGGATGGATAATTACAATTTCAAGATAAACCAGAATTTCTTTAAATAATTGAAACTAGAAATCAAATTTAACTTTTAGAATTTGTCCTGTACAACAGAATAATACGATACAAATTAAACCACAGTTTGCACTACATGAATAATGACAACCAAGAAACTAAAATAAGAAAAAAATATTTCCGGGAAATCTGAAAGAGATACGGAAATAACGTCTTATAGTTTTCTGCTTAACTTTTGATGGTCTAACCTAGGAAAATATAAAACAAACCAAATTCACCAAAAAATTTAAATTGCCCCGAGGGCATGACAAAACTTCCAAATAGAAAAACCCAAAGAAGGAATTTTATTTCGGAGAAACTATTGTAAGCTCCAGTTGTTAGGAGATCGAGACCTGTCGAACCGCGTTGGAAAAAAAATTCTAGCTGGTCCAGAACAGAAGTTACCTCTAGAACGTCGAAACTTCGGAAATTATTTCTTAGAGAACGAAGCAACTTGGTATATAGAACACTTCACTTCTTCTTGCATACTTTTCATAGCACTACTCGATAAAAATATAAGAAACATCAAAATCGAAAATTTGAGAAAATTCCAAAAAAAATCGGAACGAGATGGACTTTTCCGGAATTATTTCCGGGAAATCTGTAAGAGCTACGGAATTTTGTGCTCCGGTTCTCGAAGAGACAAATGGAAGTTCTACATGAGTTCAGCATAACTGTATTTCTAACAAGTTTATTTCCGAAGCTAGGGTCGTCTTAACTTGACGCCAAACATCGAACGCAGAGTTTCTAAGAAAAAAACGGTTTTATTTTTTTTATGGAAAACTATTAGAAATTTTAGGAGCTTCTATGGAACTTTTTTACTCTGTTTTACGTTTCCCTTCCCTCTGAAAAATCTCAAATTTTTAACTCTTACCACTTCGGAGCTACAGGTCGCTGATCACGGTGAAAAAAAAAAAAACTACGAAAGCAGTAGTGTTGCTCCGCAACACAATGAATATTTCGACCCTATGTCCAAGGGCCGTCCACAGCAATACAAATAAGAAAAAACAACTAACGAGAGGATAAAATCAATAAAACTAAAATGAAAAGTTTTTTAAAACAGTCCCAGCATCCTTACCTCAGCGAAGTTCAACCAGGACTGAGAAATAAATTGTTATGAAATGAGGCAATTCAATGAAATGAAAGAAAATGATTTAAAGCAGGTTTTTCAATGCCAGCCTAGCTTTTTTCGCTGATGATCTTAAAGGTCTTTTTGTGACAGGTTCTGTGTTAATATCTATGGGTTTTTTAAAATATTTTGTAAGGTCATTTTTAATTAAATTTGTGTATAAAGCATTCAGTGAATATTCTCCTAAATCCCTATTTAAGGAAATATTATTATTAATCTTAGGTCTGATTTCAATTGCTTCTCGAACTACTTGCTTTATGCCTAGATTATTGCTAATAATGGCAGATTCTTCAAAAAGCATTTTGTGGCTAGGATATTCAAAAATATAGCTATTAAATTTTTTTTGTTTATTTGTATTACAGTTTTTCAGTTTTCTGCTAATGGTAATCGTATCAAACCAGTGGTCCTGGCATTTCAGGAAGGTTTTCTTCAGTTTGAAACAATGAGTTCCACTTCTACTGCCAAATAATCAAAACAAGCTATATTACAATCGCCTTTTTTCACCCCCAGTACCTATTGCAGTTAAACATGGCGTCAATGTTATTATTTTGTTTATTTCTTTTTGTTTGTTTGCATGACTCAAGTTTTTTTTATGTTTCGTTTTCTGCCAATGGTAATCATATCAAACCAGTGGTCCTGGCATTTCGGTAGGGATTACTTCAAGTTAAAACAGAGAGTTCCACTTCTATTGCCAAATAATCAAAAACCAGCTAATCTCCACTTGCCATTTTTTGACCCGTAGTACCTATTACAGTCAAACATAGTGTCAATTTTATTTATTTTTTTTTGTATTATACACGTTTAGGCTACCATCGCCATTTTCTTAGTCCCAATACCTATTGCGGTCAAATATGGCGTCAATATTATTATTATTATTTTTCATTTGTTTTATTTGTTTGTGTTATGTATGCTTGTTTTTATTTTGTTTCGTTTTCTACTAACGGTAATCATATGAAACAAGTAGTCTAGGTAGTTCGAGACGTTTCCTTTTAGTTGAAACAGCGAGTTCCACTTCTACTGGCAAAAAATTATCAAAACCAGCTAGGCTACCATCGCCATTCATTCATCCCCACTACCTATTGTAGGCAAACATGGTGTCAATACTATTACTGTTTTTATTTGATATTTGGTTGTATTACACACGTTTATTTTTTTATTTATTTTTTCATATAAAACCATGTAATATAAATCCAGTGATCCTGAAGTGGCCAGAAATCAAGGCCAACCCCAAAAAATCAAGACCAATTCGAAGAGATCAAGACATCACTATATAAAAATCCAGAACAATCGCTAGAAATTCAAACCAAGCCCTATAAATTCAGACAAATATGTAAGAACCAAGACCAAGCCGTAGAAATCAAGCCCAACCTCTAAAAAAGCAAGATTAATCCAAAAATTAAGAGACAAATATGTAGAAATCCAGAACAATCCCTGAAAATCATGATCAATCCCTAGAAATCCAGACGAGTTCATAAAACCAAGACAAACCGGTAGATATCAAGGCCAACCTCTAAGAATCGTAACGAATCGGAATAAATCAAGAGACCAATATGTAGGAATCGAGAACAATCCCAAGAAATTAAAACCAATTTCTAGAAATACAGATCAATATATAAAAATCAGGACCAACCCGTAGAAATTGAGGCTAACTTCTAAAAATGAAAACCAATTGGAAGAAATAAAGAGACAAATATGTAAAAATCCAGAATAATCCATAAAAATCATGAAACATCCGTAAAAATCAAGACCAACCCATAGAAATCAAGGCCACCCTCTAAAAATCAAGATCAATCCGAATAAATTCAGAGAACAATATTCAGAAATTCAGAACAATTCCTATAAATCATGACCAATCCATAGCAATACAGAGAAATTAATAAAAATCACGATCAACCCGTTGAAATAAAGGCCAACCTTTAAAAATCAAGAACAAATTGAAGAAATCAAGAGACCAGTATGTGGAAATCTAGAACAATACCTAAAAATCATGACATATCAGTAAAAATCCAGCGAATTCATAAAAATCAAAACCAACCCATAGAAATCAATGCTAACCTCAAAAAATCAGGAACAATTCGAAGAAATCAAGAGACTAATATGTAGAAATCCAGAGCAATCCCGGGAAATTAAGACAAGTTCTAGAAATGCAGACGAATATATGAAAATCAAGACCAACGCAGAGAAATCAAAGCTAATTTTTAAAAATGAATACCAATCCAAAGAAATCTGCAGATGAAGAATGACTGATTGCAAAAGATTGTTCTTTTCGGACAACCTTCTAGGGATAAACGGAAAGCAGGTCGTCCTCGTTAGGAGTGGGAGGGTGTCCTAAATAAAGATTTATCCGTAGAAATACATTAACCGCATAGTTTCCTACCTTAGTCGCAGCAGTATTATTCTCGTACATAGCACTAATCACTTTAATGTATTTGTCTGGCATACCATATAAGGATAATACATTTGCTAAAGCTCTTCTATCAACATAATTGAACGCTTGCTCATAATATATAAAACTGAGGACCAAAGGTGTTTGACAGCTAAGGCACTTCTTAATTATTAATCTAAGAGTGAAAATTTGGTCGACACATCCTCTACCTTTTCTAAAACCACAATTTTTTAATTAATTTGCTACCTACGGAGACCAGACTAATACCTTGGTAATTAAGACACTCACTCTTATCACCTTTCTTATACAGTGGTTTAATTAAGGTTTTCCCAAAATCATTAGGTACTTCCCCTTTTTCAAAAATCATATTCATAATCTTCAGTAGCTTAGAGCCACCATATTTCAGAGGCTCATTTACCACAATATCAGCACCTGGGGTCTTATTATTTTTTTATCGTTTTAGTACCGGCACTAATTCTTCCTCACAAAACATATCTTTCTTCACATCCAAGGTACCACAAACTTTTTCATTTTCCTCTATATCTTTTCCTGCAACTGTATCTCGGTTTAGCACATTCTCAGAATGTCCCACCCATCTCTCTTTAACTCTTTCCTTATCACTAATTGTGACCCCATTCCTATCTTTCACTGGGACAGGAATTTACTCCCTCTTAAGTTATCAACATGCCAGTATAATATTTTAGCATTAGGTCGTCTAAATGCATCATCCAGATCCTCAGCACTTTTATCCTTGGCCTCCACTTCGCACCTCCTTAGTTCATATTTTGATGCTTATTCCACTCTCTTTACATTCCTTTTGTTTTCATATGACATATCATTCAGATAATCCTTGTACAAACCCCTTCTACTCTCTATTAAACATAAAGCTTTTTCACTAATCTTTCTAGCTGCAGTCTTAACTTTCTTCCCTAAGACCTCATCAGTAGTTTCACAAATTGTTTTTTTAAAATTATTCCATCCATCTTCCACATTGTCAAATTTTAAACTATCAAGTTTAGTATTCAACTGTTCCTGGAATTTTTTTCTCAAATTTTCATCTTGGAGTCTACCAACATCATAACTTCCTGGGAGGTAGTTACCCTTTTGAAATTTCAGCTTAAAATTTACCCTAGACACTACTAGATGGTGGTCTTTAATTTTAACATCAATAACAGCACTCCTATATACCCTAGTATCTTTTATTGATCCTGCTAGTCTTCGGTTTACAATAACATAACCAATACGATTAGCTGTCTTACCATCACGTGAATACCCTGTCAACTTATGGGTCATTTTATGACCGAACACTGTATTGGTTATAACTAGGTTGTTATACCTACAAAATTGCAGAACTCTGTAGCCATTGCTGTTTTCTTTTCCTACACCAAATTTGCCTAGGCTGGGATACCATCTATCCCTATTTTTACCAGCTTCTATATCACCAAGTTCATGCTTCCTACCCCTGGGATATGAGTTTCTGAAACTCCTAATAAGTCCAGTTCAAACCGTCTAAATTTGTCAGTCAAAATGTCGATACGATAGTCATTTGTTAACGTCGAAACATTCCAACTCCTTATTTATCCTAATTATTCATTATTTTATTCTAATGAGAGTATTCTTCATTATTCTCTTTAACTATTTATTTAATTCTTAATAATTGTGGCCCCATTCGTATCTTCAACTGGGACAAGTCCAGGTTTTCTATTCCCTCTCACTTTATTAACATGCAAGTACAATATTTTACTATTTTACCGTCTAGCTCCCTCCGGATCTTTGGCAATTTTATCCATGACTTTCTGTTCAGAACTCCTTAATTCAAATTTAATACTTTCTTCACTTTCTTTACATTTCTCTGACTTTTATATGATCCATCATTCAAGTAATTCTTGGACAAGTTCCTCCTTTTCTGTATTCAACACAAAGTATTATCACTAATATTCATAGCTGCATTTCTAACTTTCTTCCTTAGGACGCCATCGGTGACTTTACAAAGTATTTTCCTAAAATTATTCCATCCATCTTCTATATGGTCAAATATTAAAATCTGCAGTTTATTATTCAACTATGTATTACTCAAATTCTTATCCTGTGGTCTCCCAACGTCATAACTTGTCAGAAGATAGGAACTCTTCCTAAATTTCAGCTTTAAATTAACCCTAGACACTACTAGATGGTGATATGATCCTGCCAGTCTTGGGTATACAAAAACATAATCGATAAAATTAGCAGTCTTAACATTATGTGAGTACCACGCTAACTTATGGGACATTTTATGACTAAATACTTTAATGGTTATAGCTAGATTGTTATACCTACAATATTGCAGCAGTCTGAAACCACTACTGTTTTCTTCTCCTACTCCAAATTTACCTAGGCTAGGATGCCATCTATCTCTATTTCTACTGACCTGGGCTTTAAATCTCGTAATAAAAGTATCATATTTCTACCTGGGACCTTGTCTATTTGTTCTTGTAGCTGTAAGTAAAATTCATCTGACTCACTACTATCTCCATCAGTCGGTTCTACATGGGCATATGCTATTTACACCGATTCCCTGTACTTCTTAAGTAATAAAACGAACGACTATCATACTAAAATTAATACATTCCCAACCATTATAACTCTATTTCAAATAAATTACGAGTAAATAAATTCTATTTCACCTAATTCCATATTTTTACCCTAGGATAAGATTTTCTGAGATTTCTAATAAGTCCAGTTCTAAGCGTCTGAATTCGTCAGTCAAATTGCCGATGCGAAAGTTGTTTTTTTAGCGTCGTAATATTCCAAGTTGTAATTTTCATATTTTTTTTTAAATCACTGAAATGATTATGGCCTCAGGAAAAGCACTGCTTCCAAAAATATTACAGGATGGGGACTAACACATTTTCTCGAGTGTACACGAAGCCCTTGAACTGACTTAGAACGGGGCAGCAAGAAGTCCCTGGGACATCCAGTTGAATGGAGGCTTTTTTCAATCCTGAGCCCATTTTGGTCACTTAATATTTCTTCACACTGTGCGTTGATCTTCTATAAAAAAAGAGCCAAAATCTTGCACAGACAGTCTCAAGCCTATTACCTCTGACTCATTATATATTCATCCCTACAATATTATGCTTCTATGGAGAGGTAACCCATAATAGATAACTTAGCTAGGAAGAGTTTTTCAGGCCAAAAAGCCCACCATAACAAATCAAACCAACAACAACATCTATTCACCAGAATCCAGTGCAAATGCTGTGTCGTTTACTAGACTACATTTTCTTCAAGGGGCGCCACTTCTCAAGGTCACGCTGCAGCGCTGTTAGCAGTCACAGTTTTGGTTAGGAAAACTCATAAAAGGTCCACCCTGGCGGGAAAAGATATGGGATTGGAAAATTTCGGATTCACTTTGTATATACTTACCGCCAACTGAGCCCTCTTCTTCATTTTAATAGATATAAAATTACAGAAAATACAAAGTGATTATAAGTCCTACATTATTCATTTGAAATTTTACGCTCCTAAAATCTCTGCACCCGGTGAAAATAACCCTTTTTCCTCCCCCGCCCTAAGTCCTTCTTCGTTTGTGGGGAGAGGTTTAAAACAGGGGAGTCCTAGTTATTTTTTCTTTAGACTATTTTGAACAAAGTCGCTATCTCGAAATTCCTCTCTGATCTATTTGGGGAAATCAAAGTGCGAGGAGGGGGAGAGGTTGCTGGTTGCCTTCAGATCTCTTTTAAATCTTAAGGAGAATACTAGAACTTTCTGTTTCAAATTGAATGAGCCTTATCCAAAATTTATACGACCGCCTCTTCCATTAAAATCTTTTATGTTAACGATTGGCAGCTTCCATAACATTCAGCCCTCTTCCTGGCGGCTGTGGAGCCTTTATAAACCTCAGAGGCATTGTTATTTTCCTTTTGGATATTTTGGACAAAATAATTTTCTAAAAATTTCGATCAAATACATCTGAGGGGAAGGACACGGTTGGAGGGAAGGGGCTGGTTTCCCTACGAGATCACTTACGATTCTTAAAAATAGTACTAGAAATTCTGACTTTCAAACGAATGAGCCCCCTCCAAAGTTTACGTGACCACCCCTTCCATAAGAACCTTGCATGATACCAATGAGCAACGTACATAACTTACAGCCCTTTCCCTGGGGGCTGGGGGGGAGCTTAGTTATTTGATCTTTGGACTATTTTGAACAGAATGGTTATCTCAAAATCTTGATCGGAAGCATTTGGGGAAAAAAGGCGCGAAAAAAGCACTTGCCCCTGGCTTCGGGGCTTCGTCAACCCCAGAAGCACAGTTATATTACCTTGGGTCATTTTTAACAAACTGGCTATCTCAAAATTTGAATCGAATGCGATTGGGGTATACAGGGTGTGGGGGCCAGTTGCTCTCCGATCACTTTTTACTCTAAACAAGGGAACTAGAGCTTTCAATTTTTTAATCGAATGACCCTCCTCCAAAGTTTGTCTGACCACTTCTTCTATATGAAGTTCCTCTAGGAAATAAAGAACAGTGAATAATAAAACATTGAAGCATAATGGTTCTTTAGTATAAGCAACGCTATAGCGTTGCTTCTGGTGTAGCGGATGCTACCTTCTGTGAAGAAAATTTCTTTTTGATACAGGCGGAATAGTCGAGTGATTTTTCCTTTTCTGGTATTCTGTAGTGTTCTTAGCCCTGTTTCAGTATTAGAACTTTGTCTTTATTTTCTTTCGACTATTCAGAATTAAAATAAATATCTTAAAATTTTGATTCATCTGATGACACCAGACGTTTGAGGGGGCACCCGGGGCCATACGGCGTGTTGGAATGGTTGTACCTTGCCCTTTCATCACTTGTAGCCCAAAAAAAGAAAGAAGGGACTTTCAAGCAAAATAGGAGCGTATGATCCTGATAAACTAAGTTTAAAATGTCCTATTTATAATAAAAGTATAATAAAAGTATATGGGGATGTGTAGGATGGGACAAGGCTAGATAGCTTTATTTTGGGCTCTTCACCCATACAGTTTCAAATTCCTTGTAAGGAGTTGATTTCAACACTGTGTAATATGTCTGCCTTTCTTCTTCTCCCCTACCCCACCTTCCAAGGCAAATTTTCGGATCTTCCTACTGTACTAAATAAACCGTCTATCTTTAGATTTTGATCTGATACCATATGGTTTGGGGGAACGCCCAAGGGGCAATGGGACAATTTAAGTGCGGCAAGTTGCACTGTGACCGGTTTTTGCACTTAACGAGGGGATCAAAAGATGTTATTTATGCAAGAAAGAGTCTTCGTCTAAGTTTACAAAGCCATTTGTTCCATATTATCAAGCTGAAAAAAAGTACACACATCTACCTAAGTTCTACCTTAGGATGAATGATAGGCTATCTATCAACAAGTGAAATGACATAACTTTTATACAAGTCTGAAAAAGGGTTATGCTAGCTTTGCCTCTCATTGGGACTATCTGTCTCGGCTTTAATCCAATTAGCCATGGCTATCAAGTTTTTCATCACTGCCACCAAGTTGATTTTAATTCAAAAATCACCGGACTCGTTCTCGGCCTTCGACCTCGACCTCACAAGAGACTCATTGCTTTTACTAAATCTAAGATAACGCATAGACTAAGGAATGTAAGTTTTCTCGTCACACAAGTCGATTCGGAACATATTTTTCGTTTTCTCAAAAAAAAATCTGAAGAAAAAGTAAATAGAAATGGCATAGACTTAACTAAAAAAAGAAAAAATTGAATAAACAAAAAAAAAATATTCCATGAAAAAATACATCATAACAAGTATAACAAAAGCTCAAGGAGCACCAACCTTGCCTCAGCAACAGGCTTTACACTCTGCCTTCTAGGCACTGATAGAGGCGTTGAACTGGAAGTATGTGCAGGTGATTCCGGCCGGCTACCACTGAACATGCAACAAGAAACAGTTATAACATAAAAAGCGACAATTATGCTTTCCCATCCAGCTCCCGTATTTTTACGTTTGTATTGATTATCAGTAGTGAAAAAATTATTTATAATTCCATTTTTCCACTTCCATTTTTTCACGGAAATAAGGTTCAAGGTAGTAAAAGTTAAAAAAACGTTAATGAAAGCGATTGAATACAATTTGATGTTTTTGAACCTTTTCTTAGGGCTGGTAGAATGAAAGAGACGAAATAATTTTTTTAACATATGTAATAAATCGCAACCGAAATTAGGCAGATACTATGTGTTCGGCTTAAAAATGTAAAAGATTAATGCGACAGTGTCTTACAAACATGGAATAGTAATCAAATTCCTTTTTCAAAAGCTTTGAAGCCACCCATCATGGGTAAAAAAGAATCTTACTGTTAAATCTTATTTGTAAGTCTAAGCGCAAACAATTAGTTTTTGTGTTGCGAGAGCAACACTTTGGTTTTGTCCCGTTTTTTTTTCTTATGCCGCCGAAGTCGGCTTATTCCTGGAAACTGGTAAGGGTCTAACCTGTGCGGTTTTTACGGAAAGTGTGGACCTCGGGCCGGACAGATGAATATGGCATTACATTTTGGAAAGCTCCGCAGAACTCTTGCCTGGGGCCAAAAAGGATGGTTTTTGCTTGTCGACGAGCCAGAGCCTATGGTGTGTGAAGTGAAGTAGAGTTATGTAGCCTATGTCAGAGAGGAGTATCTGAAGTTGTGCAGCCAAGCTTTCGTTTCATCAAACCATGTTTCTGCTTTCGATTGGAAAGCTCCGTTCTAGCAGGCAAGCAGGCAGGCACCACTTTCAAATTGAAGATGGACTAAAATATGTAAGTGTTAAATATGTGCGGCAGTTACCCGGCCCCACAGCCAATATATCTTCTTTGAGTGATAAATAGAAAAATTTACAGAAGCATTTGTTTTTTCGGACTTGGGATTGAGGTAGAGAAATGTTATCAGATATACCTCTTAAACTTCAAAAGTTCTGTCATTGCTAAAGAAATTGGAGCTTATCCTTTGCTCCTTTCTAAGTGGTGACGTTAGAAAGTTGGCCTACGGCAAAAAAATCAACTTTTGAACTAAGACAGATAGAATTTTTTTTTTCGACGGCAATCGATAGCTCTTGATGAGCTGATCAAAGTAATGTCATCCATTTTTTGATAGAAAAATTCCTTCATTAGATATACTAGTTAGAAAGTTTCAAGGGGTTGACAACTTCAGTAGTAGGGTACATACTGAAAACCAAAAACATGTAGAGGACTTGTAAGGAAAGGTCAGCTGTTAGCTCATAATCATCTTCGGCAGTGAGTGGTTTGCAAATTTTGCTACTTGGTGTACCTATTATTTGTTTCCAGTGTATTTGATGATAAGACCGAGTTGGTCCCAGTGGTAAGACATGTAGGGGACTCGTAAGTAATAATCGTCTGTTAGGCTACAATCATCTTTAGTGAAGAGGGGTTTGTAACTTTTGCCAGTTGGTGTAGCCTACCCATACTCACTGTAACCTAGAATTAAGTGTTTACGCAACGGGTACAAACGATAACGTAAAACAACGAGGCAGTTTCTAATAATTAATAGAGTGTCATCTATGGTATTTTAATCCTGAAAAGTTACGGATAGCTCTATAATACCAACTAGATTATATAAGACATTGTTCCAAGTCTTGATCCGTCACGATGTCTACGATTGAAAAAGATAAATCTCAACTGGCTGCAAAGTCAATTTAGTCCCTTCTTTCGATATTCTTTTGTTATTGTTGTTTTTTCAACGCTGAGGAATAGCCTTTGATCATGTGATTACTGATCGCGTTCTTCTTTGAACATAACGTTTAAAAGTTGATAGGCTGACAAATTCAGCGTTTAACCGATAGCAAAGAAACAAAACCAAAGTGTTGCTCTCGCAACACTTTATTCGGCGAAGCCGGACAAAGGTTGCCGCAACACTTCACGTTGCTCAGGCAACGTAGGTCTAGTTCCCGTTGCTTTGGGAACCTATCACGTTTCTGTCTCTCTAGAACAAGGATCTCTGATGGGGGCCCTTCTTGGAATTTGACAAAATATTAATAGGATTGATTTTGGAAAAGAGTTATATAGAGTTACCTAACATAGTATATGCATAGATTCAGTATTATAACAAAACAGATGCCGCTGTTCGAGACCAGACGAACAATTAAAGACTGTTGTTTTAAAAAGAGTATCACATGAAAGTATTACAAAAAGTATATTTCAAGTAGTGCTGGAAGAAATATTCAACCTGCAGAGTATTACGCTTCTTTCCAACGTGGTCTTAGAAAAAGGTAAAACAATGACAGAAACTTGGATGTATTCTCTGTTTTATGATGACTTTACTTTGCCGTAAGAAATGAATTTCACTGGTAAAGCTTTAAAGAGCATAGCCTACAAAGTAAAACTTTTTAGCTAGGTGCAAATGCAGAAAGCAAATAAGGCTGCTATCCGAGCAGAAAGACGACTTCCTAGCCCATAAGTTGGTTTTCTTGATATCAAAGCCTTAGTTTAGCTGGTAATATTGAAATAAGTCCCTGGGAAGCTTTACTAGTGGGATGAAAGAAAGTAAGTGAATTAAAATGTTTTGTCATAAATATTTTATCCTTAGTTTCTTATTGATATAAGTATTTATTTCTTAGTCTGTATAGATTCCATTCTATTGTGCACATTTAATAGTTACGGGGGCTCACAGAGTCTATCTCATCCTTGCTTTTAATTTTCTTCTTGATTTCGTGCAACACCTAAACAAAGTGGCCTATATGATATTTATCCCAAAAGCTTTAAAATTCTTTCTGGTATGTGATATTTCGTAGTTACCACTGACATCAAAGACCATTACAATACCTTTAAAACCAAAGAAAGCATTTACTGTTCTAGAAATTTGTAAGTAGATCCGAGAAATTTAAAGCTTTTACTTCAGATTTCAAATAGTTGGCATTAGCTAAACAGATAACAAAAACCATTAGTCTGCATCTAGAACAGCAAAAAGATGTAAAAAAAACAAGAGCGACAATGAGAAATAGTTATCTCGCAAGCAAATTTGCACTGACACATTCTGTACATCAAAGTATAAAGACTTACTCCAATTGTGCTCTTAGAAAGAAAAAAAAAACAGTTAGTGAGTACTACAAAAAGTCAATTGCAGTGACAAATAATTACCTTATTAGTTATGATTAGTGACCTAGTACAGAATTAACTTCAGCTCACAGAAACCAAAAATTTGAAAATGTTTTTGAAGAAAAAACTGTCAAGTGAGGTAGAATTGCCTTTTGAAGCTGATTCAGGGGAGATAATTTTTCGGTCATTATGAAACCCGGTGCTGGATCAAAATGAAAGCTTTATTCTTGGAACCACGATGATCAAAAGTTCCACATTAGAGAATTACAGAAAATAATATCTATTTTTCGCATGGAAAGCGGTTATTTGTCTCCTTTTTTGTTGTTTTTTTTCTCCCAAAGGTGATCGTACCGAACCAATGGTCAGAGAATGTTGGGAGATGGCTCATTTGAAAGAAAATTGCCATATCTAGTGAGTTTTTTTTAAGTAATGTTTAAAAGTTCCATATCCTTTTGAAAAACAGGGAAAACAAATGGTTAGCACATGAATTATAGGGTAACAGCATATAAGGTAAAACATATATAAACCTATAGGGTAACGCGTAAAGGAAATATATCGATAAGTGCTTATATGTTGTGTGCCAAAATAAACTTAAAATAAATAGCACTGCAAATGAGTAAACCATTAAAATACTGAACTTTTCTATAAAATATCGAACATCAAGAATTTTGCGAACATCAAGAAAGTTTTGATCCATTCCTTTTTAAAATTAAAAAAAAAACCAAGCTCTTTCAAGTGAAAGGAAGGAGCTACATTAAAAATCAAAACGAACAAAAATTATTCCGTAAATGAAGGTTTTGGCCCCCTCACCTGTACTTTGCTTTTCACGCTAAAGCTATTAGCACTTTTAAAAATGCTTCCTATTCTAATTAGATGGCCCTTGTGTTTCAGAAGTCGTCCTTACAGATTGGGACAAGCTGCCAAACTTTAGCGTAAAGAGCAAGATATGAAGGAGGGGGGCACCCCTTCAGGTACGGTTTAATTTCTCTTCGTTTCGATTTTTATTGTTGCTTTTTACTTTTAGTCGAACATACTTGTTTTTTATTTAAATTCTGACCATTTTACAAATGACACCGGTAAATCCGGCTATGAAAAATTCCCTTCCTTCACTGGAACTTTCCATGGAAAGTTCTTTTCAAGTAAAATACATTCACTCTTTAAATCCCATAAATCACTAAAAATATACCCCCCCCCTCCTTAAAATCTCTTGTGGACGATTCACCCTGAAAAATTCTTCTTAGCATACTTTCATTTGAAAAGACTGAAGTTCCTAGTCATTTTTCCGATCACTCGCGAAATCCCCCTTCCGTGAAAATTTTTTCCGGAAAATCCAAACCTGTTGAAAATTTCCCCCCTGACAATTCCACCGGACCATCTTCACATGCGAAATTCAATTGGCAAAGAGAAAACAAGACAGATAAAAAGAATTTAGTATGGGAATTCTGGAAAATTCTACCGGTGTAAAATCCCCCCCCCCCGGAAAATTCCCTCTTCACAGAAAACTCTCCCTATGGAAACCCACCTTAAGCACCAAATCCTCCCTCCCCGGAAAAAGTCTGTGTACTTCCCAATAACAAATGCTATGCGTAAACAGTGGGCAAGTTTCATAACTTACCAGGCCTTTCCCCACGGACTTTGGGGGTCACAATCCGTGGGGAATTTAAAAAGAGCACTGGAACTTTTAGTTTCTGTTTGAATGCAACTCCTCCCGATCTTCTAGGGCCATTAGTCGGATACTATTACCCCTGGGTAAAAACAGTAAAATAAAAAAAGAACAAATAAACACGCATACGCAAAGACCCATTTCTCTTGGAAACCCCTTGAAAAATTACCTGAGTTTTAGATTTTCTAGCGTGAAAGGTCGTTTCCTATTATTTCGAGTCCAGGAAGACCGAAATTGACAGAATTGGAAAATTCCATCACTTATTGCCCACATAGAGGTCAGAAAAGGTAAAAAATACCATTTGTGGTATCATAATAATATAATACATGATTCGAAAAATGGGAAATGGTGTACTAAGTGATGGAGTTTTTCAATGCTGATGTCACATTCACAAAATTCACAGCTCCTAAAATGGAAGAAACTCCAGCTCTATCCGGAATCTTATGTTTTTTTCATGCTTAGTTTAAGCAACATTGAAAAATTGAGGGGGGGAGGGAGGAAGTAGTGGACGGAAACCCGCTTCATATATGAGACAATTTTATTTGTTTTTAAGTATTAACTTTGTAATAACTTTTATTTTTAATGAAGTTGTTTTGGCTTGTTGTTTTTGTTTTAATCAAACAGTTCGTGGTAACGAACTGTAGTAAGGAGCGACCCGGCTCAATAGTAACCGAAACTCTAAAAAAATGAATTTTGACACCAATAGTTGCATCAAAAAAATCGCATTTTAATACTGATTTTAAATATATAAGTTCCATCAAGATTAGTTTTACCCATCAGAAGTCACGAGCCTGAGAAAATTTGCCTCATTTTCGAAAATAGGGGGAAATACCCCCTAAAGGACATACAATCTTAACGAAAATCACACCATCAGATTCACCATATCAGAGAACCTTAAAATAGAATTTTTAAGCTCCTATCTATAAAAATGTGGAATTTCGCATTTTTTGCCAGAATACAGATCACGGATCCGTGTTTATTTGTTTTTTTGTTTGTTTTTTTTTTCCCATGGATGATCGTATCGACCCAGTGGTCCTAGAATCTTGGAAGAGGGCTCATTCTAACGGAAGTGAAAAGTTCTAGTGCCCTTTTTAAGTGGCCAAAAAAATTGGAGGGCGCCAAGACTCCCTCCCACGCCAATTATTTTCTCAAAGTCACTGGATCAAAATTCTGAGATAGTCATTTTATTCATCGTAGTCGAAAAACCTTATAACTATGTCTTTGGGGGCGACTTACTCCCCCACAGTCCCCGTGGGAGGGGCTAGAAGTTACAAACTTTGTCCAGTGCTTACATATAGTAATGGTTATTTGGAAGTGTACAGGCATTTTCAGGGGATTTTTAGGTTGGGGGGTTGAAAAGAGGGAGATATCTTGGGGGAACTTTCCTTGGAGGAATTTGTCATGGGGGAAGAAAATTTTCATGAAGGGAGTGCAGGATTTTATAGCATTATTAAAAAAAAAACAATGAAAAAATAAATATTAAAAAATTTTTCAAGCGAAAGTAAGGAGAAGCATTAAAACATTAAAGCATTAAAATGATAGAAATTATTACGCATATGATGGGGTCACCTCCTCCTAATACCTCGCTTTTTACGCTAAAGTATTTTTTGTAATTTCAACTATTTATTTTACCGATTTTGTGATTCAGGGGTCATTCTTAAGAAATTGGGACAAAATTTAAGCTTTAGTGTAAAGAGCGAGGCACTGAAGAGGGGGTGACCCCCCCATCCCGCCAGCCCTCTCCCGCGCTAATTATTTTCCAAAAGTCACCGGATCAAAATTCTGAGATAGCCATTTTATTCATCGTAGTTAAAAAACCTTATAACTATCTCTTTGGGGACGACTTACTCCCCCACAGTCCCCGTGGGAGGGGCTACAAGTTACAAACTTTGACCAGTGCTTACATGTAGTAATGGTTTTTTTGGAAGTGTACATACGTTTTTAGGGGTATTTTTTGGTTGGGTGGAGGAATTGAGAAGAGGGGGATATGTTGGGGAAGCCTTCCTTGGAGGAATTGTCATATGTCATGGGGGAAGAAAATTTCCATGAAGGGAGTGCAGGATTTCCTAGTGTATTTAAAATAAAAACAATGAAAACGTAAATATGAAAAAGTTTTTTCAACTGAAAGTAAGAAGCAGCATTAAAACATAAGACAAACAGAAATTATTACCCCTATGATTTGCTCACCTCCTCCTAATACCTCGCTCTTTACGCTAAAGTATTTTTAGTAATTTCAACTATTTATTCTACGGCTTTTGTGATGCAGGGTCCATATCGGGAAATCGGGACAAGCTTTAGTGTAAAGAGCGAGGTACTGACGAGGGGGTGAACTCCTTCATATACGTAATGAAAACATGAGAATACAAAGGTTCGTTACGTAAGCTGATTTGTAAGTTACGTATATCTTTTACTAATAAAAACATTCGTAAAAAATTAAAAGTTCTAGTTGCCTTTCTTAGGAACCAAAAAATCGGAAGGCAACTAGGCCTCCTCCCCCGCTCCTTTTTTTCTCAAAATCATTTAATCGAAACTATGAGAAAACCATTTAGCCAAAAAATATAAATATACAAATTTCATTTCAATTATTCATCTGCGGAGAGCCAAAATCAAAACATGCATTGATTCAAAAAAGTTTAGAAATTAAATAAAAAAACAAGTTTTTTCAACGGAAAGTAAGGAGCGACATTAAAACTTAAAACGAACAGAAATTACTTCGTATATGAAAGGGGCTGCTTCCTCCTCAACGCCCCGCTCTTTACGCTAAATTTTTTTACTGTTTTAAAAAGAAGAGTTAAGAGAAAGAGTCAAACTTTAGCGTA
This sequence comes from Artemia franciscana, assembly GCF_032884065.1. NCBI lineage: Eukaryota > Metazoa > Arthropoda > Branchiopoda > Anostraca > Artemiidae > Artemia > Artemia franciscana. The sequence continues at coordinate 27,603,868 of NC_088865.1, read as the reverse complement.
AAGAGCGGGGCGTTGAGGAGGAAGCGGCCCCTTTCATATACGAAGTAATTTCTGTTCGTTTTAAGTTTTAATGTCGCTCCTTACTTTTCGTTAAAAAAAAATTGTTTTTTTTTACTTAATTATCATATGAAGCCATCTCATATTGTTAGAGTATCTCAACTCTTATATCGGTACTCTTATCGCTTTTTGTTTCTTTATTACAAAGAGTGACCTATTGACGTTTCCATGGTAATGTCTAAGTGCATATTCGGCAGTGAGGAATGATAATGGCTCTACGAGAATTTGAAAATCGGCTTTTGATACTGATAGAGATTAGAATTTGATTACGACACAAAAAAGCTCTTTACTGTACCATATCATGGGAAAACAATACTATTTCTTTACCTCAGTGGGCCTCTTTTCCAAAAGACATCGGATTAAAAAAAACGCTATATTATGTGATTAAACTTCCATCATATTGGTTCATTCACTCTTTTGTAAATAACAGAAAGTAGCACTTATTAAAACAAATTAACTGCTTATTATAGCCGCACAGTCTGTGCCATATGAATTATCTTTTTGGCTAGATTTATTAAAATTTTGGAAAACTTTAGTAGTTAACGTTAACGGTCATTTCAAAATAGTTATATTTATCATTTTACCATTCAGAATGCTCGTCTTTTGATACGACACAAAAAAAAGGTTCATAGAGGTCAATTATTCTGAAACAAAATTAAAAATTACTTGTGTCGATGGCTAGTACGCTATTTCGTTTTAAGTGATATAGTCCAGTAAAAATGCAGTTCGACTTCAAACAAATTGCTATAGTAGGGGTATAAAACCGTATACAAGCCGTATACAAATGATTCTTTCAATATCCGACTAAAAAATACGTGCTGATTCTGAATCAGAAAGTTTACCGTTCTAGCTTTTTCACAAATTTTGGTTTTTTTAGGTTGAGACAAAAAATGTTGATTGAGTGAATACCAGCAAATGCGATTAGATATGTCATTTCTATGCTTTTTTTTACTAATGAACATGAAACTAAGTGTTGAAAGTCAAGAGAATTGTTTGGGGCTTAAAGCTTTGAGAGAGAGTGAAGATTGGGGAGAGGTTCTAGGACAATTGTGAAAAAAGGGGTCAACCTCAAACAAATTGCTATGCAAATGATTCGTTCACTATCCTACTAAAAAAATATTTACTGATTTCAAATCCGAAAAGTTTGCCACTCTAGCTCTTTCACAAATTTGAGTTTTATTTAGGTTGAGGTCGAGGGTGAATTTTTAATATAAAGAATGCCGTCCTGAAAAGACGATTCCGAGTTTAGGAAGTTGTTTAGGGGTTTGGATTAATATCCCTAATACAATTTGGATTGAGCATTGAGAGGGTGAGGTAGTCTCTGAGGTAAATTTGAGGTACATAAAATTCTGGATTTTTTGAAAAACGTCATCGTCCACGAGTTTTGAAGGACTTTCGCGTCTCCGATTCTTGTTATGAAAATTCTACTTTCTAACTTATGCTGGTTAAGGTTTGCGTTAGCTACATAGGTAGATTTGAGGTACAAGAATTAATAAGAAATCTGATTTGTCAACTGAAACTAGAATAACTCCTGAAAAATTTAACAGAATCGCTAAAGTATTATGTAAACTGCAAAGTTATTTATGGTGTCTGAGTGATAATTTTGATTTTTTAATTCAAACTAGAAGAATACCTGAAAACTCAAAAAATTAATTTGGCTTTCCTTTCGCATAAAGTGATTCGTTACGTCATTTTATGGGGTTGAATTTTAGTCTAAATGATCATTTCTTTAATCTATAAGAAAGAGATGCTCGGACGAAACAAGAGCTAAGAGCTCATATGGCACTTGTGACGAAGGAAGAAGAGTCAAGAGCTCATATGGTATGAGCTCGAACAAAATTCTAAGAACCATTAGATTGATTTAAAAGGAAAATTAGAGGCTTAATGCCGGTCGGGATTTAAAATAAGAGCTCTGAGTCACGATGTCCTTCTAAATATCAAAATTCATTAAGATCCGATCACCCACTCGTAAGTTATGAATACCTCATTTTTTCTAATTTTTCATCTCCCTTTAGCCCCCCAGATGGTCAAATCTAGGAAAACAACTTTATCAAGTCAATTTGTGCAGCTACCTGACACGCCTACCAATTTTCATCGTATTAGCACGTCCAGAAGCACCAAACTCGCCAAAGCACTGAGCCCCTCCCCCCAGCTCCCCAAAGAGAGCGAATCCAGTACGGTTACGGGAATCACGTATCTACGACATTTACTTATTCTATCCACCAAGCTTCATCCCGATTCCTCCACTCTAAGCGTTTTCCAAAATTTTTCCGTGTCCCCCTCCAACTCCCCCCAATGCCAACAGATCTGGTCCAGATTTGAAATAAGAGCTCTGAGACATGAATTCCTGCTAAATTTCAAATTTCATTAAGATCCGGTGACCCGTTTTTAAGTTAAAAATGCCTCAATTTCTTCTAATTCTTCCAAATTAACACCCCCCAGCTCCTCCAAAGAGAACGGATCCGTTCCAATTATGTCAGTCACATATCTAGAAGTTGTGCTTATTCTTCCCATCAAGTTTCATCCCCGATCTCTCCACTATTAGCGTTTTTCAAGATTTCTGTTTCCCTCCTCCAGCCCCCATGTCCCCGGATCCAATTCGAGCCGAAAATGGAGCATCTGAGACATAAGATCCTTCTATATATTAAGTTTCATAAAGATCCGATCACCTATTCGTAAGATAAAAATACCCCAATTTTCACGTTTTCTAAGAATTCCGGTTTCCCTCTCCAACTCCCCCCCCCCCAATGTCACACGATCTGGCCGAAATTTAAAAAAAAGAACTTTAAAACACAAGATCCTTCTAAATATCAAATGTCATTAAGATCTGGTCACCTGTTCGTAAGCCACAAATACCTCATTTTTCCAAATTACACCCCCGCCCCAACTCCACCATAGAAGCGGATCCAGTCTGGTTATGTCAGCCACGTATCTTAGACTTGTTTCTATTCTTCCCATCCAGTTTCATCCTGATCTCTCCACTTAAAGTATTTTTTAAGATTTCCGGTCCCCCCCAACTACCCCAATGACGCTGGATTTGGTTGAGATTCAAAATAAGAGATCTGAGTTACGAGGTCCTTCTAAATATGAAGTTTCATGAAGATCCGATCACTCCTTCGTAAGTTAAAAATACGTAATTTTTTTCTAACTTGTCAGAATTAACCCCCCTCCCCTCCAATAGATCGGATCCGTTCCAGTTGTGTCAATCACGTATCTAAGACTTCTGCATATTTTTCCCACCAAGTTTCATCCCGATCCCTTAACTCTAAACGTTTTCCATGATTTTAGGTCCCCCCCCAAACTCCCCCCAATGGCATCAGATCTGGTCGGGATTTAAAATAAGAGTTTGAGACACGATATCCGTCTAAATATCAAATTTCATTGAGATCCTATCACCCGTTCGTAAGTTAAAAATACCTCATTTTTATAATTTTTCAGAATTAACCCCCCCCCAACTACCCCAAAGAGAGTGGGTCTGTTCCTGTTTCCCCCTCCAAACTCCCCCTCAATGTCACCAGATCCGGTTGAGATTTAGAATAAGAGCTCTGAGACACGATATCCTTCCAAACATCAAATTCATTAAGATCTGATCAACCGTTCGTAAGTTAACAATACTTAATTTTTTCTATTTTTTCCGAATTAACTGGCCCTCCACTCCCCCCCCAGATGGTCAAATCGGTAAAATGACTATAATTTAATCTGGTCCGGTCCCTGATACGCCTGCCAAATTTCATCGTCCTAGCCTACCTGGAAATGCCTAAAGTAGCAAAACCGGGACCGACAGACAGACCGACAGACAGACGGACAGAATTTACGATTGCTATATGTCACTTGGTTAATACCAAGCGCCATAAAAATTGTTGCGACTGAAGTAGGACCGAGAACCATAACCGAATCAAGCAAGAGGCGAAAAAGAACTGATGTGACGGCTGTTGTGGGGGATTGTTTTCACAAGTCATGCTGAAATTCTTGAACATGCAAGGGCCATTGACCAGCATTTGCTATTCTTAGTCAAGCAAAATAAGTCCCAGATAATGAGTTCAAATGGCTTGATAGAACAATTCGATTTGAAAACCGATTGTTTACTTTGTTTGAGCAGAGCGGTCTTTGAGAAGACTCACAAAAAGAAAACGGCTTTCACATCCGTACAACAGAATTCGGTGAGACAGTGGTGGGACTTCGTCAGAAGCGAAATGGTCACTGGTCTGAGAAAGTTTTCAGCAGGATCCTAGCCACAAATTTGGGTCTGTATGCACCAGATATTGTATACCACAAAACATGTTAGTGCAACTTTACATCTGGCTAGAACCTCCTTTTGAAACATGCAGGAAATTAGACTGACAGACTCAAAAAAAGAGAGATAGGAAAGTAAAAATGAATCAAAAGCAAGCATTTCAAGAGGCGATGCGGTTCTTTGAAACGAATGATGACGAACAGTTATCAGTTCGTGATTTTTTCAACATGATGAGTGAGTTTCTCGGTGATTCGGAAGTGCCTTTGTATAGCCAACTTTACATGAAGAAGCTCGTCAAGGAGATGTTTGATGATAAAGTAGTGATTGCAGAGACTGACGGTAAGGCTAGTGGTGTCACATTAAGGCTCACGGCTCATACCATACCGGGAAACTTTTACGGATTACCAAGTGATAGCGACGAAGCCAGAAGAAAATTAAACATTAATAGTGCGGCTGCTGATTGTTGAAGAGCGACATAAAATATATCACTCAGGATATGATTGAGTATGTTAAGAGGGATGACTTGAAAAATCTCGAAAAAAATTTTAACTACCTGCCACAGACTCTGAAGTTCTTCTTGGAAGACTTGTTCGTGGGCAAAGATATCAAACTGAAAATAGCTGCCATTGGCCAAAGCATCATGCAAGCCACTCAACCTACGGCCATTAAATCTCCTCTTCAAGTAGGGCTCGCAGTGAAGGTTAATCATCAGCAAGGAAGCTGCAGTCTAGTTGATACTCTCAGCTCTATCGAATTCTGTTTATCTTACTACGAGACCAGTTTATTTGAGCGAAATACTTCAGTTTATTTGAGTGAAAGGCTGTCCCAGGATCAGCATTTAGCCGCATATGTCTTGTTTAGTAAAGAAAGATGTTTCCTTAGAAACACAGAAAACAAGCAGCCAATCATCAGCATGCTATCTGGCTACCTTAATAATGCGGGATGTAAAGTGTACCAGTCGCCAGCCGATGCTGACCTGCTATCTGCCGATGCCAACCCACTGTCTTAATAGGAGAAGATATGGACTTGCTAGTGTTTTTACTGTACCACACGAATTGAAACTGTAAATCGATATTTTTTCATTCCGAGTCAAAGTCACAGAAAACTAGAGGTCATCTGTGGGATATGTTGGCAGGTAAACTGAAACTTGGTGACACCCTTTGCGACCAAATTCTTTTCCTCAATGTCTTTCTCAGATATAATTCAACATCGAGAATTTATGGCATAGGAAAATCTAAACCACTGAACCACGCAAAAACAAGAAAAACTTCCAGGATATCGCCGGACTATTCCTAGATTCAGCTTCTACAAAAGGCGACATTGGAAAAGCTAGAAATAAGGCCATGCTTATCTTATTTAAGGCTGCAGAAAGTGAAAAAAACCTCGACCAGGTCCGCTACAGGAAATGCATCGAAAAAGTTGGAAGTTTTGGGAATTTTGTAGAGGCAAAACGCTCCCACCAATAAGCGATGTTTGCTAGTATCATTCGCCTCGAGAAAACTTCCATGTAGAATTGAGGGAAAATATTGATTGTCGAATGGATCCTTAAGAGTATGGCTGGATTGTGTGGGAAGGAGAATTACTACCTGTATATTCAGATAGATCACCGGCACTACCTTCCTTTCTCTCAATGTTGTACTGGAATTGCAAAAGCGAGTGTTCGACGCAGCGATGTTCTTGCAAAAAGCATGGCTTGAAATGTACCTGGGCTTGTGGCAATTGTAAATGAACAAGATGTTCTAATTGCGAAACATTTGATGCCGGATGTCTTGAAGACGATGGTAGCGAAGAAAAAGACCAAATTTTTCAATAGCTTTGCCAAGCTTTAAGCCCTAAACAACTCTTTCGACTTTGAACATTAGTTCCACGTTCATCAGCAAAATAAAAGAGCGTAGAAATGGCATATCTAATCACATTTCCTGGTATTTACTCAATCAACATATTTTGCCTCAACCGCAAATTCAACCTAAAAAAACTCAAATTTGTGAAAGAGCTAGAGCGGCACACTTTTCGGATTCAGAAACAGCACATATTTCTTGGTTGGGTAGTGAGTGAGTCGTTCGTATAGCCATTTGTTTTAGACTGGCATATTTTTTAACAATTTTCCTAGAACCTCTCCCCCAACCTCACTCTCTCTCAAAGTTTTAAGCCCAAAACAGTTCTTTTGACTTTAAACATTTAGTTCCATGTTCATCAGCAAAAAAAAGAGCATAAAAATGACATATCAAATCACATTGGCTGGTATTTACTCAATCAACAGTTTCAGCCTCAAACTCAAGTTCAACCTAAAAAAAATTGAAATTTATGTAAGAGCTAGAGTGGTACACTTTTTGGATTCGGAATCAGCATATATTTTAGGGTCGGGTGCCAAAAAATTATTTGTACAACAATTTGTTTGAGGTTGACCGATTGTTTCATAATTTTCCTAGACTAATATGGTACCTTAAAAGATCACTCCATTGCGTCCATTATGAAATCTTTAGTTTGCCTGGTCAAAATATTTAAAACTGATTGGGTGGTCTAGCAATAACTTATGGAACTTGAATAAGGGATCTGAATAAGAGGTAGAGAACCAAACTCCGAATATCATAGAAAATTGTTTTATCTCCTCGCGTTTTATGCCAGGAATAGAGATCTTCCAATTTTAGTGAAACTCAAATCATTAGAAAAAGTGAATTGTGTTTTCTCGATTAAATTGAGCAGACTTTTCTTCTTAAAGTTCAGGAAAGGACAATCCCTAAAATTATTCTGATATACCAGCCAGGAGAACACCAAAGATCAGCTCAAAGGTATACCATTTGAGAATTTAGCAGCTTCGGGAGTTCCCTGTGTCGTCACCCGCTTTAATTGACAAGCTCGGGAAAAAAGGATCGTAGAATTTTAATTTCTTTCCGGTCAAATTTCCCAATAATAAATATTCGAACGCTCTAAATGATGGCTGGTTCTCTAGGAGAATTTGCTAAAGGGCATTTTGTGTCTGTGACGGTGAGCTGACGCTGAAGACCGCAAAATGATTTTAAAGTACCGTATTGCCTTAAAATTGAATGTCTAACTGGGATTTATTTTGTTCTTTTTTTCAGGCTTAGATATTTAATTAGAACTATTGAAATTAAATTAATGACCTAATTTAAACTTAAAAGGAACAAATCATCCTATAAATGAGAGGGCTGCGACTCTTCTAAGAGCTGAGGGGTGCTTACTAGCTGCTAGTCCCTTTATGTTTAGTTTGAAATCTATTTGTTTAAAGTTGTAGGATTGTTTCCTATTTTCATTTGATTATCTTTTTTAATTACATGATTTAAAATAAACCAATTGTCAATTATAAACTGATATGTAAAGAAAAAAAATTCTTGGATGTTTGAAGAACATTTGACTATTTTATTTATTTCATGCTTGTTCTTTGTTGTAAATCGTTTGATTTTTATCTTCAGTTGAGCACAAATGATATTAGGATTGGGAGAAGGATCTTAGAATGGTAATATATTGGTCAGAAGAGAATTGCGATGAAAATTTGTGCCACATTAGACAAGCAGAAGGTGAATCGCAAATTATGGTTTCCATCGCTAAGATATGAATCTGCATGTTTTATTTAAATTATACCAATTTTTTCTCTCATAAACTCTGTCATTATGAAAATCTTTTGTCTTTGTTCTTATTGTGCTAAAACATTGGAATTGTTTCCTTTCTTGAAATGATGTTTCACGTTCTACAACATCTCAAGGAAGTGCCTCAGTCTCTATCGCTTTTCATTAGTTACTAAGGTAGTACAACTGGGATATTTTTAAATTTCCATTTTTCTAAGTGGTATCAACCGTTTCGACTCCTGCGTTTCCCTAATTAGAAGACTTGCATCATTTAATAAGGAATTCATTGTAGCTTTTTAAGCTCCAGTTTCAAGATTTTGTTCCCAATTAGGTCGAGGCTCTATGAACCTTCTAAAACTGGCTTATTATGTGTTCATGTTTGCTGTATTGCGTTGGGAGGGTAACCCATAACAGAAGTAATGTGGCAAGTGAATGGCGAAACATTCCACTGAAACAAACAAAATCCGGAAGAACTAGCCATCCTTCGAGATTCAATGCAATGCTCTTCCGTTTGTTAGGCTGTAATAGCCGATAGAGAATCCACTTTTCAAGGTCACTCTGAAACAGGATTTGAGGGCCTTGGGTCTGGTTAAGCAAACTCACAAAAAAAAAACTACACAAAAAAACGCAGTTAGACATTTCGAAATCTTTTTAGACCTTTGACTTTTGGAGGGATCATTTAATAACACTTTTAAAAAAAAGTTGGTACTTACGTGTGATAGCGACCACACGCAAGAAGTGAAGTTAGGTTAATCATAATGAAATATATCAAAATATAATGAAAATATAATACTTTAGTAACAAAATTAAGGAAACTACTACAGAAAATAATGGAAAGCAGGCCACCCGGACCACATTATATTAAATACATAACGTAACCACCTCTATATAATATTAAATTAAATATATTAAATATCTAAATATTTAATTAGAATAAACCTACTTATTACTTTATTCTGCTCAGGCTAAGTTGATTATCTCCGTAAAAATTAAAAGACAGAGGGAGTGAGATCAAACAGCTCGTGGTAACGAACTGTAAGTAAGGAGCGATGCGGAACAATAGTAACCAAAATTCGAAAAAACAGATTTTTCTCAGCAATAGACATATCAAAGAAATTACTTATTATGCTGATCCCAAATATACAAGATTCATTAGCTTTAGTGTTACTCATCAAAAGCTACGAGCCTTAGAAAATTTTCCTGATTTTCGGGATGAGCAATATTGGATATCGATTTTGATATATCAAAAAAGAAAAATTTTTTGTATTTTATTCAAAATTTGAAAAACAATTGTGCAAAATACTCTTTAATTACAATCTTGATATTGAATTTTTGTAAAACCTCAAATTTAACTGAGAAACAAACTCATCAGAAATATCGAAATCGAATATCGAAATGAAAAATATCGATATATCGAAAAATCGTTTCATTAAATTAGCGCCCGACACTAACAGATATTCATTTTATATTAGACAAGTAGAACTGATCTGACTCTTCAAAATACTAAATGTAAAAGTGAAATTCCTGAAATTCTTTGCATTATGTTTTCTCAATCTTATAATAAAAAAGCAAGAACTATTTAAGATATATTCTGTTTTCAATAAACAAAAAATGAGACAATCAATTTGGGAATTTCAGAAGACTGTAAACCCAAACTTATTTAAGGTTATTTCTAACTGTTTTAATTTTGGCTTGAAACTTGAATACTCATTGTATTTTCTGTTTGTTTTACACTTTGTTTGCTCTTCCATAGTAATGTCTGTTAGTAAAACGTTTAATTTAAATTATTCTTTATTTCTGCTCGCTTTAGGTTTCACTGATTCATTCATAGTTATTTTTATTCATTTTGATTTCGAACTGCTGGATTTAGGTTTCAATATCGCTCTTAACTTTTCTTGGAAAAACTTATTTTGGAAAAATTTTTACTTTTTTAAGGAATTGTTTATTTAAGTTATATATATTTATTATGCGTTAACGTGAGAATGTTTATAATTTTTTTTTAAACTTCTCTGTTTAAGAACTAAAATGTTGGATCGAAATTCAAGTCTAAGGTAAAAATGTTAATCAGCTGTGATTTTGCACAATGGTTTTGCCTTAATACTTAATAAAAAAAAAAGGAAGGACGATTCTAAGCGTTCAGAATGAAAAACCTGTGCCATTTTATATTTTTAATGGAGTTGAAGCCATCCTTCCTTCCCTCTGGATATCCTTGAATGTACGAAGAAAAATTAAAGGCTTTGTGGCGTCGGAAGATACGTTTTTTCCCTTTTTTACCTTGCAGTGTAAAAAATAACAAATCCCTTTTTTCATAGAAATATCAAAGATTACTACAAAAGTATTGAGGTATTTCTTCAATTTTATTCTATAGAAAGTCACTTTCCTAGCGCCTGAATACCTATGGCACGTGACGGAGTTTTGATCCATTGTTTGATGAAGAGCTAATTTTTATGTGAAAATCATAAACTGAATTAAAAATTTCGGTTGAATGAATTCTTACTAACCTTGCTATAAAAAACCAAAATGCCAGTAAAAACAAAATTATACAATAAAATCCTTCTTTGGAGATATTCAACTCACAGAGGATGGGAGTTATATGAACACAAATGAGATTTTACAATAATGTTCCGTTCAAGGGTGTTCTAAATGGGCCAAACATATATATAAGTTCACCATGACAAAATGCTATATACACCTTATGAATTTGAAGTGATGAGAGATAGGACAAACAAGCAAAATTGCAAACATTCTCTAAAGCAGATACATAATTGTAACATTGCATGTTAGCTTTGTTAGCTCGATTTGCCTTTCCATTTCCAACGAAGACGTAATGACAAAATGAAAGTTCTACAGATAATTACGTTGTGGTAGTAATGCTTTGTTTTTTTGTTGTTTTTTTTCTTATGCCGCCGATTGCAATTTATTCCGATAGAGTGGGAAGGATCTAACCTAACTAGTTCATGGATAATTTAAACCTGCAGCCAGAATGAAGGGTATGGTATTATATTTTGAAAAACTGGCCACAATTCTTTCCTGGGGTAAAAATATAGGCCTTGTCCTTAGACAAGGCCTATAAATTTAATAAATAAATTTATTTAAGTCATGATTCAGCTCTCGAGACAAAAGCTCAGCTTACTTGTAAGCAGACAAATCGAATTTAGATTAAAATCTAAAAGTGCGCAATATGTGCAGCAATTTATCGTCTCGTCATAAAAAATATTTTCTTAGAATCTTAAATAGAGAATATTGTAATTGCAAAAAGGAACATTTTCCAACGGGTCGGAAAGTACTGACATTTATTATTATTATTTTTTTATTTCATTAGGCTTGCTATTTTATTTTCTATTTGGTTACCGATACAGAGGTGTCGAACAACATGTATTTCTCGATTTTTGATAACTCTATTACTAAAGAAACTAGGCAGAACCGAGGAAACCGAGGCAGAGGTGTCGAACAACAAGTATTTCTTAATTTTTGATAACTCTATTACTAAAGAAACTAGGAGGTTTCTATTTGTCTATTTCTTAGAAGTGATCTTATAAAGCTGGAACGCGGGAAGAAAATCAATTTTTGAACTAAAAGAGATCCGAGACCAACTTCCCTTTTAACGCTGATCAATAGGCTAATGATTATATATTGTTTCAATTTTTTGGTTAAAAAAAATTTCACGATGTAAATAAAACATTTAGAAAATTTCGAAAGAAATACATAAAAGATGGTGACGTCTTCCTTAAAGTGTCAGTTATCGGAACGTATTGGACTGAAGAATACAACTAGATTACATTGACCTAACTTATTTCATCTTCATTTGTATGCACCTTGCTTCACAATACCAAAGATCAAGTGACGCACGCACAGGTCGTCCCTGCGACAGAAGGCAGAAGGAATCTGTTACAGGCAAAAATGTGTAGTGCGAACATTTACTTTCGATTGATTTCTAGTCTGTATCCTCGACACAAGCTAGTATTGACATGATGCTAATCAATAAGATCAGTGTTAATGAATGGTGAAAGATATTAATATTAACGATAGATATAATTATATATATTTGAATGGTAGATCATGATTCACACGAAGGTGATAGCTAGGCATGAAGGTTATTCTTCTTATAGCAAAATATTATATCTTCAGAAGCTAGCATTGCAATGTCAGACCTAAGAGGAACAGTTACTAAGAACTAACTTTTAGTAACAGAGAGAGATAGAGACAAATAAATCTAGATATTTAAATGGCCTCTTAAAATACTAACGAAGTAGAGAGAAAAGGATAGGGAGAGTGATAAGAGGAGAGAGAGAGGGGGGTTGGGGGTGAAAATGATGGTGACTTCAAACATAACATAAATGTAATCATTATGTTGGAACTGAGAATAAAAAGAAATTTACTATCTTCAGTGAATCAACTCACATTATCTCACAATCACTTATCAGGATTCTCTATCGCCAAAGTAGACTAGGGAGGGAGAGGAATCTACCTTGGCTAAAGTTAAATAAAATCATAAAACTGATCGACTGTTTTTTCGAGAGCTCTTCTTTTAATTCTGAAAACAAAAGAAATTTTGAGTTCTGCTACAAAAAAGTGTAAGCGAGATATCCCGTTAAAATAAAGAAATTCACTAATTGATGCATCGAGGACCAGACAAAATTGACGCGAGTACGACACATCGACACTTTGGTGAATAGCAAACTTTTTAACCCTGAGTAAGCTAAGTTTTCTCGTCCCCCACAAGGAAAAAAAGCTTCCCATACATAAAATTTCCACAGAAAAGAATATTTAAGACCTCTCCCGTTCCGAATAAGCACTAGATTAAAGAAGTTGTAAAGGATGTATTCTAGTTACGTTGAGAAATCATTCAACATTTTTGTACATTCTTAAATTTTGCATATGTTAGTACGCTTTTCTGAACATTCCCTCCATTCAAGGTGGTTGCAGCAAAAATTAAGTTGCCTAGTTACTTAACGTTTTATTTATTAGTTTATATATAATCTATCCATCATGGTTGCATCTTTTCTTCTTTTTAGATGATGGCACATTGCTTCCACCCTAACCAAGAAGTTAGCTTGCGCAATTCTAGTTCATGAAGCAGATTTTTAAAATGCCGGATTCTTTACCCAAAATAGCGCAATTCCCCTGCCACTACCAATGTGGCTTCTGTGTTATTGTCTGGGATATTTTCGTTTGCTTTTCATATAGGGGGATAATTCTTGAAATGGGAAGCAAGGCCAGCTCAGCTTTCCATATGATATTCACGACTAGCGGAAAGCTAGACAGTTTGTTATGAAAAGACAAGAATTGGCTAGACTTGGAAATCGAATCCAAATTTTTCTAATTCAGTTTTTACGTTCATGACTTTAACAAAACTTTCAGTTTCTATTTTTTTTTTCTTTGATTTTTGAGCAATATCATCAAAAAAAGGTAAGTATTTTTGAAAATTTTCACAAAGCATGACTGAGTGTAATTATTAAGTTTTTTGTGACTGACAGTTTTTTTGCCATCAAGACGTGGCTGATCGAGAATAACACTCCTATAGAACTTCTTTATTTGTTTGTGTTTGAGCAAAAGTAACCGAAAATCAAATTTGACATGAACATAGGATTTGCAGAGACAATTTATATGAATTTTCAAATCTGTCAACAAACCTACGGCTCTAAGACTGTAAGCATGGACAATTCAACATATATGACATCTTTTTGTATAAATCAGTGTTAGTTTACGGTCACCCGGGGTGCCATGAGCTTCCTTTACCAAAAACAAGTCCAGTGATAAATTTTCCAAATATCTTTGTAGAGAAAAAAATAAAGACCAGAATTTTTTTTATCCCTTTGAGATTTAAGACTTCAAATTCTAATGAAAGAAAGTTGTTTTTGTGCTAAAGAAACGGTAAAAAGAAAACAAACGATTAATTTCCCAAATATTTTGTAAAAAACATTGTAGATCAGGAATAAACCGTAATGAGCTTCCGTCATAATGAGCATTATAATTAGCTTCCAGTAAGGCGTATCTTAATTAAACTTCAGAACAAGGAGTGAATATTGACTAGGACAACATCTCCTTTAGATTTACGGTCATTCTGTTTGTTTTGTGTTCGTAATGACGCTCTTTGCTTTCATTTATCGCATTATTTTATTAATTCTGCATTACTGTGAATAAGAGAGAAAGTACGGCCATTCATAAATGTACTTTAGGAAATTGGGGCATTAGGTTTTTTGATACTTTAAGCCGAATGGCCATCTCATGATTTAGATTTTATTATACACTTGTCCAATTGGTTCCAAAATTGTACTTTGGTCGCATCATATGATAGAAAATGCTGTTTGTTCAGGTGCGATATTTTTTGTCATTTAAACAGGCACTTTTTAAATCACATCTAAAGCAGTCTTGGCTTTATTTCTTACAACTAGTTGTTCGACAAAATTTTACCTGTGAAAAATAGTGTACCCTCTAAAATATCGAAGGAGACCTAACATTCCAAAGTTTATAATTTTTCAATTTTTAGGCGTTTGATGGAAGGCCCATAGGCAGAGGGTAGGCCTTGAAACCCACAAAACCTCAAATCTCGAGACTTTAACGATTATCGTAAATGGTAAATTATTTTTCATAATAATTTGACTAGTTTCGTAGTTGGTTTAAGTTTCATCCCTCTCTCCAAAATGTCAGCCCCAAAAAATAGCAGATCTAACCAAACAAATAAGCTAATTTTGTACAGTTGACATTCTCCCACTGTATATGGTGTTTGAGATAGTTATAATCCACATTTTAATGCATTTATAACATTAGTACTACAACAATTCGGGCTAACCTTAGCGCAATGGCTCGGTGACACAGTACTATTTTTATGAGAATCCGAGTATGTGAATGTGATCCATCGATGATTCAAAGTAATTTATATAATTTAGGTTTACGAATATCTAACTCATTGACTGCTTTTAATTTCTGACGTAACTTTCTCAAAACATTAAAGAAACCTTGAAATTTACTTTAGATTCTATTTTGACTGAATCAGCTAAAAAAAGAAAGAAAAGTAATTAGTAAATTGGCACTTCAAATCGGGCAGCAGTTTAGTTTATTTAAATTTCAAGATGTCTATATTAAAGGCAATTAAACCCTATTTACGTACATGCTCTGTGATATAAACTTTGATAATCCATTGCTTTTAAATGTTTCAAACATAGTTCAGTTGCAATTCGTCAAATACCAAAGCCAGTTCTCTCACAGTTTCCAAAAGACTAAGAAAGGATCTTTTGGAATCCTTCTGCGCGGTATACAACTCTACAGGTTGTGTTTTATCAGCGCGGAAAAATTTTTCTCAAAGGACAGGAAGGACTAGGTTCAAATTCAACATTGCATAGTAAATCCTTACATCTCATCATTAATATTTCCTGCATAATATTGTTTTGTTAAAATGAAAAGGTTCATTAAGACCAAGGATCTTTAACAAAATTCTACCACTTGTGAGATATCTTTTTCTGGGATTGTGAAAATATGCCTACTCCAGCATAATTGAGCATAAATAACCACCTGATAGGTAGAAATTTTGCAGAAAATACTATGGAAAAGATAAACGTTGTTGGTCTCCAGTTTAAGGTCAGGAGAGAGGGCAAAAATGAGGTCAGTTTTTTTCAAACAGTTCGTGGTAACGAACTGTAGTAAGGAGCGACCCGGCTCAATAGTAACCAAAACTCTAAAAAACGGAATTTTGATACCAATAGTTACACCAAAAGAATCGCATTTTAATGCTGATTTTAAATATATAAGTTTCATCAAGTTTAGTCTTACCTATCAAAAGTTACGAGCCTGAGAAAATCTGCCCTATTTTAGAAAAAAGGGTGAAACACCCCCTAAAAGTCATAGAATCTTAATGAAAATCACACCATCAGATTCAGCGTATCAGAGAACCCTATTGTACAAGTTCCAAGATCCTGTCTACTAAAATGTGGAATTTTGTATTTTTTGCCAGAAGACAAATCACGGATGCGTGTTTATTTGTTTGTTTTTTTTTTCTTTTTCCCAGGGGTGATCATATCGACCCAGTGGGCCTAGAATTTTGTGAGAGGGCTCATTCAAACGGAAATGAAAAGTTCTAGTGCCCTTTTTAAGTGACCAAAAAAATCGGAGGGCACCTAGGCCCCCTCCCACACTCATTTTTTTCCCAA
The DNA here is from genome assembly GCF_032884065.1 of Artemia franciscana. Taxonomy (NCBI): domain Eukaryota; kingdom Metazoa; phylum Arthropoda; class Branchiopoda; order Anostraca; family Artemiidae; genus Artemia; species Artemia franciscana. Next base: position 27,587,846 of record NC_088865.1, on the reverse strand, counting down.
AGTAGTCGGATCAAAATTCTGAGATTGCCATTTTATTCAGCATAGTCGAAAAACCTTATAACTATGTCTTTGGGGACGACTTACTCCCCCACAGTCCCCGTGGGAGGGCTGCAAGTTGCAAATTTTGACCAGTGTTTCATATATTAATGGTTATTGGGAAATGTAGAGACGTTTTCAAGGGGATTTTTTGGTTGGGAGGGGGGGTTGAGAAGAGGGGGCTATGTGGGGGAAATTTTCCATGGAGGAATTTGTCATGGGGGAAGAAGATTTCCATAAAGGGGGTGCAGCATTTTCTAGAATTATTTAAAAAAACAATGAGAAAATAAATATGAAAAAGTTTTTTTTCAACTGGAAGTATGGAGTAGCATTAAAACTTAAAACGAACAGAAAATATTACGCATATAAGGGGTTCGCCTCCTCCTAATACCTCACTCTTTACGCTAAAGGATTTTTAGTAATTTCAACTATTTATTCTACGGCCTTTGTGATTCAGGGGACAAAATTTTAGCTTTAATGCAAAGAGTTATTGACGAGGTATTGACGAGTGGGCGAACCTTCTCATATACGTAATAAAAACATACGAACATAGAAGTTTGTTACGTAAGCTAATTCGTAAGGTACGTATATCTTTTACTAATGAAAACGTTCGTAAAAACTAAAAGTTCTAGTTGCCTTTTCAAGCACCCAAAAAATTGGAGAGCAACTGGGCCTCCTTCCCCTCCTTTTTTCGCAAAATCATTCGATCAAAACTTTGGGAAAGCCATTTAGCCAAATAAATAAATATACAAATTTCGCTTTAATTATTCATCTGCGGAGAGCCGAAATCCAAAAATGGATTAAATAAAAAACGTTCAGAAATTAAATAAAAAAAACAAATTTTTTTAACTGAAAGTAAGGAGCGACATGAAAACTTAAAACGAGCAGAAATTACCCCGTATATGATAGGGGCTGCTCCTTCTTCAACGCCCTGCTCTTTACGCTAGAGTTTTTACTGTTTTAAAAAGTAGAGTTGAGAGAGAGAGTCAAACTTTAGTGCAAAGAGCAAGGCGTTGAAGAAGGAGCAGCCCCTTTCATATACGGGGTAATTTCTGTTCGTTTTAAGTTTTAATGTCGCTCCTTACTTTCAGTTAAAAAAAATTGTTTTTTTTTTTTTATTTAATCGCTATCTAGGCCTGGCCTCTTTAGATCTAAAGTCAGAATAGTATCAAACTAATTCTGATTCCTAAGAAATTAAAAGGTGTCTAACTTTGGGGAGGCTGGCTCTTAGTTTCGGTGCTAAGAGAGATGAATTAAGTAATTTAAATGGCAAAAAAGTACATCCATGAATATAGTTGAATGATTATTTTCTAAAACTGTTACATTAAGAAAACATAAGTTAATAACATAGGTGAAAAAAAACTAGAGACAAAACTACAATGATGTACTGCTTTCACCCCATAAGCCCAGTATATAAGGTCATTGGCGTTCAACATTTTTTATTTTAGCTGTAAAAAAAAAATCTATGATTTTTCTACCTTAAACAAAAAAGGAAGAGTTATCCTCCCATTTATTCTATTTACTGGGTTTCTAATGGCGCCGGAATTAGCAGGTTGTTGTATAGGGACACCAACCAGGCAAGCAAGGAGGGCAGCTGCCCTCTTAGATTTTAAAACACACCATTTATGGTATTTAATTTGAGAAAATCAGAAATAATGCACCCTAGATTCCAAAAAACATCTTGATTTGGGAATCTTAATTAAAAATTATGAAGAACTTTTGCCCTCCCTCATTTTTCTGGATTGGTAACCCTGCTGCTATTCCAATTCAGTAAGCAATGCCGCATCAAGTATTGACAGTGGCGGTTCTGGCTTCTTTTGCGCCCGGGGAAAAATCTTGATTAGCCCCCGTCCCCCTGCCTCCCGAAACTTTTCAGACCAAATTTTAACAAAATTTTCAATTATTAAAAAAAAATCCATAATAAATAATATTATATTTATATATTATAAATAATATTATAAATTTATAAACAATATTATTTATAAATAATATTTAAGAAAATACTTTAAAAAATCCATATTAAAAAAAAGTCCAAATATCACAAAAACCTAACAATTAACTAAATTCAGTCTATTTACTTTTATTTATTGGGAATGGGGGGGGTGTGAAGACATTGGTAAATGAAAATTTCGGATTGTATTCACTCATACTTACTGCCAAATGCACTTTCTGCTTTACTTTAATAAAAAAATTAAAATTTAAAATTTGCACCCCTGAAATTTCAACGCCCAGGACAAGTGCCCCCTCTGGTCCTCCTCTCTTAAACCATCTCCGGGTACTGAAGACCTTTTTTTTAAAGAATCTATCGTCAGAAGACCTAGCTATTGATGCCATGTGTCCAGTGGCATAATTTTGTCAAAATCCTGGGGGGAGGGGAGATGGAGTCAATTTTCCCAAAGCAAGTGAAAATGGGAGAGAAAACTGTAAAACGATCCGTATAGTACCAAAAAGGTAAAGATGTACTAAAGAAAAGTGACTTGTTTCTGTGGATGTTAGAACTATGCAGGCTTTATCTTAACTTTGACAAGATTTTTGAAGAAACTAAATTTCAGCTAGGGGGGGTGAAACTGGGTAGAGGGGGGAGGGGTAAACTGAGGTCTTAGAAGAGAAGTTAGCCCTTGCCCCACAGCCAATTACACCCCTGCTTGTGTCTCCAAATTAGTAAGCTGCTGTCATGGTTTTGCATGACAAGGAGCACCGACTTAGGTACCTTAGGCCCATTTTTAACGGCCCAAGTAAATACTTTCCGAGCTTTGTTTTCAGTCCTATTTTTGTGGTAAAAGATGCTAGGATGAAATATCGGTAGCTAGTCCACAAAATCCTAATACAATTTTGTTGGCTAGTAGTTCAAGTGGGTAATTTTGAAGCAGAAGTTAGAAGCATGTAGATTAAAACACGGCTTAAGTACTTTTCAAGAACTGAGAGGTTCAGTGTATTTTAATATAGATTGCTTATCTCGCCAACAGGATCGACTCAAATTAACCATTCATCTGCAACTCAAGCAAAACATGTTTTGTAACGTGTCCTCTTTGAGCGTTGGCTAATTAATAATCGATCCAGATAAGTAATCGCTTAAGATTAGAAAAAAAAGTCTTGGCTGTCTAGGTTTCCCTATCAAACAGTTCGTGGTAACGAACTGTAATAAGGAGCGAACCGGCTCAATAGTAACCAAAACTCTAAAACTCTAAAACTCTAAAAATCTCTAATTTTGATACCAACAGCTATATCAAAAGAATCGCATTTTAATGCTGATTTTAGATATATAAGTTTCATCAAGTTTAGTCTTACCCATCAAAAGTTACGAGCCTGAGAAAATTTACCTTATTTTAGAAAATAGGGGGAAAACCCCCTAAAAGTCATAGAATCTTAAGGAAAATCACAACATCAGATTCAGCGAATCAGAGAACCCTATTGTAGAAGTTTCAAGCTCCTATCTACAAAAATATGGAATTGTGTAGTTTTTACCAGAAGGTAGATCACGGATGCGTGTTTATTTGTTTGTTTGTTTGTTTGTTGTTTTTTTTTCCCAGGGGTGATCGTATCGACCAAGTGGTCATAGAATGTTGCGAAGGGCTCATTCTAACGGAAAAGAAAAGTTCTAGTGCCCATTTTAAGCGACTAAAAAATTGGAGGGCACCTAATCCCCCTCCCACGCTAATTATTTTCCCACAGTCAACGGATTAAAATTCTGAGATAGCCATTTTATTCAGCGTAGTCAAAAAACCTTATAATTATGTCTTTAGGGACGACTTACTCCCCCAAAGTCCCCGTGGGAGGGGCTACAAGTTACAAACTTTGACCAGTGCTTACATATAGTAATGGTTATTGGGAAGTGTACAGAGGTTTTTAGGGGGATTTTTTGATTGGAGGGAGGGGCTGAGAAGAGGGGGATATATTGGGGGAACTTTCTATCGAGGAAGGTTTCATGGGGGAAGAAAATTTCCATGAAGGGAGCGCAGGACTTTCTAGCATTATTAAAAAAAAAAACAATAAAAAAATTAATATGAAAAGGTTTTTTTCAACTGGATGTAAGGAGCATTAAAACTTAAAACGAACAGAAAGTATTACGCATATGAGGGGCTCACCTCCTCCTAATACCTCGCTCTTTACGCTAAAGTATTTTTAGTAATTTCAACTATTTATTTTACGGCTTTTGTGATTCAGGGGTCATTCTTAATGAATGGGGACAAAATTTAAGCTTTAGTGTAAAGAGCGAGGTACGCTACTGACGAGAGGGGTGAACCCCCTCATATATGTAATAAAAACATGAGAATACAAAAGTTCGTTAAGTAAGCTAATTTATAAGTTATGTATATCTTTTACTAATGAAAACATTCGTAAAAAATGAAAAGTTCTAGTTGCCTTTTTAAGTAACCAAAAAATCGGAGGGCAATTAGGCTTCCTCCCTCGCTCCTTTTTTTCTCAAAATCATTCGATCAAAACTATGAGAAAGCCATTTAGCCAAAAAAAAAAAATATACAAATTTCGATTTAATTATTCCTCTGCGAAGAGCCAAAATCAAAACATGCATTGATTCAAAAACCTTCAGAAATTAGATAAAAAACAAGTTTTTTTAACTGAAAGTAAGGAGCGACATTAAAACTTAAAACGAACAGAAATTACTTCGTATATGGAAGGGGCTGCTTCCTCATAAATGCCCCGCTCTTTACGCTAAAATTTTTACTGTTTTAAAAAGAAGAGTTGAGAGAAAGAGTCAAACCTTAGCGTAAAGAGCGGGGCGTTGATGAGGAAGCAGCCCCTTTCATATACGAAGTAATTTCCGTTCGTTTTAAGTTTTAATGTCGCTCCTTACTTTCAGTTAAAATAAACTTTTTTTTTATTTATTTAATTCCCACAGGAACTATCCGATAATAGAATATTTTGCAATATTGCTTATTTTATCTCCAATGTATGTGATATTTAAGCATATTAGATAAATCTGCCTGGAATAACTGGGAATCCAAAAGTTAAAACTATCATAAAACACGCAAATTGCAACCAATTCCTGAAACATACAACACTAGTTCACAATGGCACACCACGATGTCTCGGACCCTGACGACTTTGAACTTTGACAGAAAGTTATTTTTAAGGATAATATCGGATATTTGACTTTTATCTCTATAAATTTTAGACTTAATTTAGGACTAGTAACTTGAAAATTTTAACAGTTAAGTAATTTGTTCTCTATAAGTTAATTATTAGACGTACGACGTTATGTAACTACGAAGGAATAAACCAGGATAGCATAATAACAGCGTGACCTCTTATTGTTCAAAGGGCAAATTTCTATTCATCAATCCTAACTATGCAAAGAATGATGTAGGCCTAATCAGATACGATTGAGTTTGGAGCTGACATTATTCTAGGTTGCAGATAAAAACAGTCGATATAAAGCCAATTAAGCATCCTCCACATCGATTATCTTAAATAGGACAATAGAAAGAGATACTGTGCCCTTCTTTCTAAGAATGCTATACAATCAGTCTCACATATGCTGTTTCAGGACAGAATCTTGGGGATAAGATAATCTTAAACCTAATATACTTATAGTTATGAGGAATGTAAAATAATACCATCGGTCTTTAGACACCGATTTGACTATCCCTCATTTGTAACGCTGCAGTTTTCTGTTTTAAAAAAAGTTCCTTATTATAATTAAATGACCTTCGCGTTATAGGAGCCGTTCTTAAAGCGATTGGACAAAAGAGTCAAACTTTAACACAGAGAACGAGATATTGAAGCGGAAGTAGCACACCTCGTTTGCAGAAACATTTTCGCTCGTTTTAAGTGTTAATGTTGCTCCTTATTTTCTGTTGAAATGATTTATCTTTATGGCACTTGGTATCTACCAGGTGACATAAATAGCGATCGCAAATTCTGTCGGTTGGTCTGTCGGTCCCGGTTTTGCTAGTTCAGGCACTTTCAGCTAAGCTAGGACGATGAAATTTGGCAGACGTATCAGGAACCAAACCACATTAAATTTGAAATTGTCGTTTCCCTGATTCGACCATCTGGGGGGGGGGGGACGGTTAAATAAAAAAAATGAGGTATTTTTAATTTACGAACAGGTGATCGGATCTTAATGAAATTTGATATTTCGAAGGATACCAAGTGTCAGACTTCTTATTTTATATCCCGGCCGGATCTGGTGACATTTAGGGGAATTAGGGGGGATCTAAAATCTTGGAAAACGTTTAGAGTGGAGGGATCGGGATAAAACTTCGTGGGAAGAATAAACAGAAGTCCTAGATACATGATTGACATAACGGGAACGGATCCGCTCTATTTTGGGGAGTTGGGGGGGGGGTTAATTCTGAAAAATTAGAAAAAATGAGGTTTTTTGACTTACGAAGGAGTGATCGGATCTTAATGAAATTTCATATTTAGAAGGACCTCGTAACTCAGATCTCTTTGATGGAGTTGGGGGGGGGGGGTAATTCGGAAAAATTAGAAAAAATTGAGGTTTTTTTAACTTACGAACGGGTGATCAAATTTTAATGAAATTTGATATTTAAAAGGATCTTGTGCTTTAATCTTAAATCCCGACTAGATCTGGTGACATTGGGGGGAGTTGGAGGGGGAGACCGAAATTCTTGGAAAACGTGAAAATTAAGGTATCGTTATCTTATGAATGGGTGATCGGATCGTAATGAAACTTGATATATAGAAGAATCTTATGTCTCAGATGCTCCATTTTCAATTCGGATCTGATCTGGGGACATAGGGGGTTGAAGGGGGAAACAGAAATATTGGAAACCGGAAATCTTGGAAAACACTTAGAGTGGAGAGATCGGGATGAAACTTGATGGATAGAATAAGCACAAGTTATAAATACGTGATTGACATTATTGGAACGGATTCATTCTCTTTGGGGGAGCTGGGGGTGTTAATTTGGAAAAATTAGAAAAATTGAGGTATTTTTAACTTAAGAACGGGGAACCGGATCTTAATCAAATTCGATATTTAGAAGGAACTCATGTCTCAGAGCTCTTATTTTAAATCCCGACCAGATCTGTTAACATTGGGGGATTTGGAGGGGGAAACCGGAAATCTTGGAAAACGCTTAGAGTGGAGAAATATGGATGAAACTCGGTGGGTAAAATTAGCAAACATCGTTGATGTGTGATTGACTTAACCTTACTGGATCCACTCTTTTGGGGAATTAGGGGGTGGGTTCAGTGCTTTGGCGAGCCTGGTGCTTCTGGACGTGCTAGGACGATGAAACTTGGTAGACGTGTCAGGGAGCTACACAAATTGACTTGATAAAGTCATTTTCTTCGATTCGAACATAAGGCGGGCTGAGGGGGGGGGGGAATTAGAAAAAATGAGGTATTTATAACTTACGAGTGGGTGATCGGATCTTAATGAATTTTGATATTTAAAAGGACCTCGTGACTCAGAGCTTTTATTTTAAATCCCGACCGGCATTTTGCCTCTGATTTTCCTTTTAAATCAATCTACTGATTCTTAGAATATTGCTAGAGCTCATACTTCTGCCAGAAGATAGAATATTGCTAGATTCTTAGAATATTGCTGAGCACTTGGCTCTTCCAGCTTCGTCACAAGTGCCATATGAGCTCTTAGCTTTTGTTTTATTTAATTTCTGCTCATTTTTGAAAAATTCCGGAAAATCCACCTCACCCTCCTTGGAAAATTGCCTCCTCCCCCTTCTGAAAAACCCTCCCGTCTCTCGATGGAAAAATCCTCCCGTGATTAACCCTCGCAGCAGTAGTAGTAGTACCATGTATATAATCCCTTTTGTATTTTTCAACATCCCCCTTGACATATCCCCCTCGACATACCCTAAAAGTTTCTTTTTTTTGAAAACTCTTTTCTGATATGTTCTCTTGACAACCTAAATGCATATATTGTGTTTTGATCTGGTTAAGGAGTCCCTAAAGATTCCCTGACATTTTCATCTTGATACTCTTATCTTGATACTTTATCTAGTAATAGTAGTAGTAGCTGTAGTAGTAGTAGTAGTAGTAGTAGTAGTAGTAGTAGTAGTAGTAGTAATAGTAGTAGTAGTAGTAGTAGTAGTAGTAGTAGTAGTAGTAGTAGTAGTAGTAGCATTAGTAGTAGTAGTAGTAGTAGTAGTAGTAGTAGTAGTAGTAGTAGTAGTAGTAGTAGTAGTAGTAGTAGTAGTAGTAGTAGTAGTAGTAGTAGTAGTAGTAGTAGTAGTAGTAGTAGTAGTAGCAGTATTAGCAGTAGAAGCAACAGTAGAAAAGTAGTAGCAGCATTCAAATACTGGCATTTGGTTTGACAACCTGCATGCATAGAAAGTAAAGGTCAAGTATGACCTCATTTCTCAACAACGTATTTAAACAAAAGTCGAATTCCCTAACTTGTAGCCCTTGCTTGAGGGCCGAGGGGGGTGGGCTTTTCGACATCCTAAAGACATAATTCCTGGACTTTTCAACTGTCCTGAATTAAATAGCTGCTTAGACCTTTGACTAGATGTGTTTTGGAAAATGATGAGCATAGGAGGGGGGATCGTTCCAATCCAATCACTTTTGACTCTTAAAAGGGCACTAGAACTTTCAACTTCAGAAAAATTTTTGCCCCTATTGTAAACCTTATAAACACACATGCTCCTGTGTAAACCTTATAAACCCATATGCATCCGAGGTATAATTTACAACCCTAGCCCCCAGGCTTCGGGGTGTTGTTACAGCCCTAGATGCTTTGTTATATGATCCTTGAACAAAATTGTTATCTCAAAATTTCGAACAGATGCATTTGTGGAAAATAAGGCGTGGAGGGGCTGGTTGCCTTTTGATCACTTTTGACTCTTAAAAGGGATGCTAGAACTTTCAGTTTCCAATCAAATGAGCCTCATCCAAAGTGTTTATGAACATCCCTTTCATAAGAACCTTGCATGTCTCAGGGGCACGACTTAAAACCCTTGCTCTCAGGCTCTTGGGGTTAGTGCGATTCCCAAAGGTATGTAATATCATCTTTTGACTGTTTTGAGCAAAATGGCTATTTTCAAATTTTGATTGTATACATTTGCTGAAAAGCCGTGGAGGGCCGTGGAGGGTCAAGTTGCCCTCCAGTCACTTTTGATGCTTAAAAAGGAAATAGAACTTTCAATTTCCAATCAAATCAGCCTCTTTCAAAATTTATACCACCAATCCTTCAATAAAAACCTTATATACCCCCCATGGCATAACTTATAACCCTTGTCCCCAGGCTCTAGGGGTTTGTTTCAACCCTGGAGGCATTGCTATATAATCTTTGGACTATTTTGAACAAAATGGCTATCTTGAAATTTCAATTTGATGGATATGGGAAAAGGGGACTTGGGGGGCTTGTTGCTCCCCGGTCACTTATTACCCTGAAAAAGGGCACCAAAACTTCCAATTTCCAATCGAATGATTTCCTTCTAAAGTTTAACCTACAACCCCTTCCATAAAAGTCTCACGTGTTAACAATAGGCAACTAGCAGACCTTATAGCCCTTACCCTGAGGTTGTGGGGAGGGGGGACTTGGGGGGCTTGTTGCTCCCCGATCACTTATTACCCTGAAAAGGGCACCAAAACTTCCAATTTCCAATCGAATGATTTCCCTCTAAAGTTTAAACTACAGCCCCTTCGATAAAAGTCTCATGTGTTAACAAGTTAACAATAGCTGACCTTATAGCCTTTACCCTGAGGGTTGTGGGAAGGGGGGCTACATCCCCAAAGACATAGTTATAGGACCTTCTAACTACGCCAAATAAAATAAAAACCTCAAATTTTTATTGGGTTGGCCTTGAGAAATGATAGGCGGAAGGGGCTAGTCGCCCTCCAATTGATTTTGACTCATAAAAGAGGTATTAGAAATTTCAATTTCCAATCAAATGAGCCGAATTTTGCCATGTTTGAACATATTTCTACCAAAATTGTAGAATCGGAAGCAGGAATCTAGTGTAGTTTATGAGAGGGGGGACTATTAACCACCTGCAAACTCTTGAATACGAGATTCAACGTTACTTCCCAGATTTTTTTTGGATGGGGTTCAAACCCAATCCTCACTTGCCGTCATTTCCATTGAATTTCTGGATAAATTTTTGGAGCAATAAAATTGCTCTCTCGATTCTAGTATGCAATGCGCCACTCATATCCCAAGGTTTTCATGCTCAATTTTCAAATGTTGGCGCCGTTCGCTTTTACTCATTCCGTGAAAGAGGATTTTTGACTTTTCTACAGATCAAGAAGCTAGAAATAAGCAGGGGCGGATCCAGAGGGTGGTCGAGGGGGGATCGCACCCACCCCTAGACGGACTGTAATTTTTTTTACTGCACTTACGGAAGTCTGCATTAACGCGTATTTTAACTACTGTAACTAGACTATAAAACCTTTTTACATTACGTTCATTCCACAGCTTTTCCACTATCAAGCTAGCCTCGAGTATTTTTTGTCACCTCATAGCATAGCAACAGTTCACTCGGTAAATTTTAGCTAGTTCTCACCTCCCAGTTCGATGTAACATTGGAAGTGAGTGGGGTTGCGCAACGCAACCGGACCTGAAGTGTCAAAACAAACATTTCGTTCCAGTGTATAATGAAATTTGAATGTGCATGTGTCACGAGGATTTTTGTCGTTTAAGCAATATTGATGTCGGGAAAACGCGGACAAAAGACGCTTGACAGCTTTGTCATTTCAAAGTCTCGCAGAATGGATAGTGTAACTGTAACTGCAAGTAGCTCTTCAATTAGTTCTGTTGGAAGTGGCGAACACGGGCAAACTCCTAACACTTTGCAATCTTCTGTTAACCCCGTTAGCGTTCAGAGTGATCATCCAACAACACCTCTCCCCCCTACCCTGTTTCCGGAAAACGATATTGGGATCCACGTCGGTACAATACATGCCATTGACGACCGAATAAAGTGCGAGCTTCTGGAGAGGCCATGGAAATTCCGGATTGGATGCCAAATACCGTATTCTGTTCATTTAAAGCGGGGGAAAGACGAAAAAAGGTACTTGAATGATTCCCATTTGCAGAGTTTCCACTGGCTTGTGTATTCTGCTGCCCAGAAAGGCTTTTTTTGCAATACTGCCCTCTTTTTTTAACTGGGGCTAGCGTGGGTTCAAACAGACAGGTTCCCCTACAAAAGCTGGTCACAAAGCCTGTCACAAAATTTGCTAATTTTCAGGGAAAAGATGGAGACCTCACAGCACATGATACTTCCCAGTACCATCATGACGCAGTAGAGGCTGGAAATTCGTTTCTAAGAGCCTACCATTCTCCGCACGAATCTGTAAATAATCGCGTCAACGAACAGCGAAAGAAGCAAGTAACAGAAAACCGAGAGAGGCTTAAGCCGATTCTGGAATCAATCATATTTCTAGGAAGGCAGAATATTCCACTGAGGGGCCATCGGGATGATGGCAGCTTAAACTTAGATGACATGCCGCTTTCCAATGAAGGAAACTTCCGAGAACTACTACGTTATCGTGCTGAAAGTGGCGACAGTAAACTAAAGGAACAACTGAAAACATCAGGAAAAAATGCTACCTACATCAGCAAAACAACTCAAAACCGGTGGATTGACTTTTGTGCGAAAGAAGTTATAGGTGTCATTCTAGAAAGAGCAAAGTCAGCAAGATATTACAGCATCATTTTCGATGAGACAACAGATGTGTCACATTCATCGCAACTTAGTTTAGCTCTCTGCTATGCCTTCGATAACCATAGACACGAGGACTTCATAGGTTTTGTTGACATTCATCATGCCACCTTTGAACCTTCCACTGCATACAAAGAGCCGACTGTCAACGGAAAAGTGATTGGCCAGCTAGTTCTAAGCCTTTTAGAATAAATGGGTTTAAATTTACCCGACTGTGTTGGAATCGGTATGGATGGGTGTGCAATGATGGTATCAAATAACTGTGGTGCTGTAGTTGAAATTCAGAAAAAAGCTAAAAATGCGCCTCGTTGTCCCTGCTTTAACCGCGCCCTGAACCTTTCTTTTTCAAGAAGCTCAGCTGTTTCGAGCATCAGAAATGCCATAGGCATTATAAAAGAAGTTGTTGCATTTTCAAATGTATCTGAGAAGAGAAATTAGGTCTCGAATAAGGTTCTAAAAGCTCAGCTCACGGGAATCAGCGAGACGAGGTGGATCGAGCAACACGAGTCACTTATGTAGTCTGTGTCCAAACTTCCAAAAATCATCCAGGCTTTGGAACACATTAGTCACTGGAGTGAATCAGTGACCGCTCCGAAGGCAAAGACGCTTGTCACAGCGTTACATAGTGCGGAACTCATGGTTTCCCTTCAATGTCTACACAGTATTTGCGCTTTGACCTTGCCTCTTAGTCGGCTATTCCAGAAGAAGACTTTGGACTTGGGCGCTGCCGATGGCCACGTTTTCGACCTTTTGGATGTTCTAGCAAAGCGACGGGAAACGTGTGACGAAGAGTTCGCATTAGTATTCGAGCAAGTAAAAGAATTGTCAGATAAAATCCAATTGGCTGTTGAAGTTCCAAGGATTACACAAAGACAGGTTTATCGAAATAATCATCCTCATACTACGCCTAAAGAATATTATCGGCGTGTTGTTTTTATACCTATGCTCGACTCAGTCATAAGTGACCTATATCCTTATATATCCTTATGTCAACTCACTTCTTGATATTTTTATATCTCTTCCGGTGAGCGTGGCATCTAACTGAGCGTAGCTTCTCAACTTTACGCAAACTGAAAACCTGGCTCAGAGCACAGATGGGGCAAACTAGACTCAGTGGTTTGGCCCTCCTTAATGTGCACCGCAACATCGATATCAGCATTGACAGAGTAATCGACAGGCTTGCGAACAGTGGAGCCAGGAAGCTTGAATTTTTCTTTTAAACAGTTGTCAGTTGATCAAGTACAGTTTTTGTAATCATTATTGTAATATATGAAAACCACATTTTCGTTAAACAAGAGACCACCAGAGAAACTTAAAACGTGAAAAATAAAGTCAGCCTTGTGGCCGACCAAAAGGACACTATCCCCACTCTTTTCGGTAAGAATCGCCCCCCCCCCTAGAACAAAAGGCTGGATCCGCCCCTGGGAATAAGCTGGAGGTTCAAACTTGTGTGACATTAGCCTTGACAAAACTCAAACCAAGAATAACAGCATATTTTGAGCAGATTCAAACTCAATCATCATGCTAAAGAAATTAATACAAAATAAAATGCCAAAACTTTGCTCAGATCAAAAATAGTGTCATAACCTTCATTTTATGTTTTATATTTCCAACATTGGCGATAAGAAAGGAAGATACGAGCATTTTCCAAAAACCAAAAAAAGGTCAGGATAATTGAAATTATAATACAAAAAGCCTAGTTTTAAGATTTAAACGAATATTCCTATAGACTGAAAGCTAAAGCTATAATCTTTGGAACTAAGACAGCAAAAGAAGAACTGAATAAGAACCGAAACTAGAATTTCAGCCAATCAAAAGATATTACACAATATTTTCATATTGATTTGAAAAAGCTTTTTTAGACAAAATCAGTCCTTTCTTGATAACTTCACTTATTTCTGCTAGTTTTTCAGGTTCCCACAGACTGGTTGTAAAAGTCAATCACTCATAGTCACTCTCAATACTACACCGTGAATCCAATAATATAATAGAGATGGCTATTAGAGAAAGAAAAAACGCAGAAACATTGTTGTTGTTGGTAAATGATCTGGGATTCTATTTTCTTTTCGTAGTCAATCCAGCAATTTTTTCAGATGAATATTCCGTGGAGAGTCTCGTTATTTGGAAGCAAATCCTAATAGAAGTCTCCACAGGAGCTACTACCGTGTTTAATGTGATATCATCGATTTGGGGAAGAAAATCTCTCTTCGACTTATGGAAAATCGTTTGGCGAATTCCTTTTCATCGAAACCATGATAAAAGGAAATTGTGATTCCTTAGGGGAGGTAAGACATAAAAATGGGAATAAGGAAATATTTTTTATTTATAAATGAATAAAGGCTCAAGGCTGAAGAACTGATCAATATGTTGCACCAAGAGTTTTGCAGTTCTTACAGAGAGGTTTGACTTAAGAGTAAAGTCCTGAATCCAAGGGGAAAAATCATACATTTTTCCTTTTTTTAGTTTAACTTTAACAACCTATGATTTAGATCTCTCTTTTAGAAGTCGATTTGTATTTAACCTAAACTGGACGCACATAAGTCTTCTTGCATGTTGGTCATTTAGTTCTCTAGTGGCAGGATGGAGTTTGTTCGGAACCAGGGTTCATGGAGTGAAAAATATTAATGAACAATTTTGGCTTAAAATCATTTATGGAGAACACAATATATTTGAGAATTCCGCATACCCAGCGGAGAAGCTTTTTGTGCAAAATTGGCAAATAAGCAAAAATATTGCATGCAAAGTCTTGGAGGAAAAGCAAGGATACTGAGAATTTGCTGCATGTCGAGGACAAACATGTAAAAGCCGCCTTCTCGAAGGCAGAGTAATATCTAGAGATAGATCATTACCGTTTGCTCGAAAAATTCAGGTTCAGCTTCTGTGTTTTGTTGTTGTTTTTTTTTCTGTTTGGAATGACATTTTAAAGAACTTGAATAATTTCCGGCTGTTTTTTATGCAATATAAGTTTGACGACCCATTGTTCTTGTTTCTTGGTCATTTCTAAGGTTTTCAAAGGTTATGCAATGATCGAATCATCTATTTTGAATGTTTTCTCACATCTCCTGGAATTGGACGTGAGTCCTGATAAATTAATTCCTCCATAACGTATCCGACAACATGCATTGTCACTGCAGGTCAATATAATAATTCTTTGTACTTTGGCTGTAGATTCATTTTTAATAAAGTAGTGCAAATGAATTCCCGTATGTACTTTTATTTGGTATAAAACATCAGACTTCTCAAAGGCAGCGCAACAGCGCAACCTAAGTAAAAAGCGATCTGCACAATGTATTTATTATTTAGTTGTTTTTTTTCATCAGGCCACTTAGTATAGAACGAGTTGCCGTAGAAACTTCGGTAAGACGTCTTTCGATTGGAAACTGAAGTTGCAGTGTCCTTTTTGATAGTCGAAAGGGATTGGAGGGCATCTTACCTCCCCCCCCCAGCTCAATAATTCCCCTAACACATATAGTCAAAATTTGAGATAGAAATTCTGTTCACCATAGTAGAAAGGTCCGAAAACTATGTGTATGGGGATACCACCACCCCAAAACCCTCGGGGCAAGGGCTGTAAGTTATTAAATCACCCATTGTTTTCACATAGTATTTGTAATAGGGAAAGAGGCCATGTCTGACCTTTTGTGTTCATAATTCTAAAGAAATTCAGGTGAAGCTTTCAGAGAACTTCAAAGGGAATGATACACTAAATCAAACATATTATGTGCATATAGGTTGTCAAAAGGGCTTAACTCAGAAATGACTAAGGGTGTTAATTTGGAACTTTCAGGGAATAATGTGGGGGATGGTCAATTAACCAAAAGAGACAATATATGAACACTACTGCAGCTCCTACTGCTAATATTACTACTATTACTACTACTACTCCTACTACCCCTACTACTACTACTGCAAATAGTGTTTCTATAGCGACTACTATTAAGGCCGAGAAGATTGAGATGACAATTTGAGAAAATGTTGAGCGGAAAGTTGTACTAAATTTAGACATATTATGTGCCAAATACATACACATATTATTATATATACACATATTATATATACACATATTATATATACACATATTATACATATGACACATATTATGTGTCAAAAGGGCGTATCAGTAATATCTTCGGAACGGCTTACCATATCAAGCTGAAACTTCCAGGGTATGATGAGGGGATAAATTACCAAGAGGTAATCACGAACATACTTCAACTGCTACTAATGCTGCTGCTACTACTGTTACTATGACTACTACTACTACTTCCACCACTGCTACCAATATAATACTTGTTCTACTAAAGCTAAGTGTACGACTATCAAAATTTAAGAGAATATTGAGGTGAAAATTGAACTAAAGTAGAACGCAATATATGCATTAAGGTTGTAAAAAGGGCGTTTTTGAGGATTGGCTTAGGATATTTAGTTGGAATTTTCTAGGAATGCTTTGAGGGAAGATGAATTAATCAAACGGCAATATGTGAACGTTACTACTAATATTACTACTACTACTACTACTACTACTACTACTACTACTACTACTACTATTACTACTACTACTAATACTAATGCTGCTCCAAATACTACTTCTATTGCAACTAATACTTAGCGAGTATTAGGATGAGAATTTTTGGAAATGTTGAGGGAGAAGTCGATATAAATTAAAAGATATTATGGGCATACAGGTTATCAAAAGCGCACATCGGCAACATTTTAGCAACAGCTTATAGCATGAATTTGAAGTTCAGGGCTTGATAAGGGGCATATTCAGCTGACCAAAAGGCAACATGCTATTACTGCTACTAGTCATACAGTTACTGCTGTTAGTACTACTACTAAAAGTCGTAACACCGTTACTGCTATTACTATCACTACTGATTTAACTAGGGCTAGGGGCATGAAGGTGAAAATTTCAGGGAATATTGATTGGAAAGTTCAACTGAATCAAACACAGAGTGTTCTTCCAAGTTGTCAAAAGTGCATATCAGCAAGACCTTAAGAACGGCTTGGAATATGAAGCTGAAAGTTAGAGGGCTTGTTGTAAGGGATGTTGAACTAACCAAAAGGCAAAAATTGGTACGCTACTACTACTGCTTCCACCGAGGCTACTGAAGCTGTTATTGTTACTATTATTACTTCGTCTACCACTAATATTGCTAATAAAACTAAGGGTATATGACGAAAATTTCAAAAAGCTTTGAGACAGCGGCTAGGGGTCAGCTCCCTTAAGTTTTGGAATAAATATCGTTAATTAGTCTGTTTTTTAAGTGGGGATCGACCTTATCTAATCTTTGAATTATTTTAAAAACCCTTTCATAAAAACTACATATGCCACAGACGCATAGCTTACAGCAGCCTCCCCTGGGCTTTTGGGGGTCGCGTCAAAACCGGAGTTTGGTTATCTGACCTTTGAACTACTTTTAACAAAGCGGCTATCTTAATATTTTTATTAGAAGCATTCAGGGAAAAAAGGGCGGAGGGGCTAGTTGCTCTCCGATCGCTACTGACTCTCAAAAAGGTTACTAGAAGTTCTGAATTCCAATTGAATGACTCCCTCCGAAGCTCATACGACGACCCCTTCCACGTGATGTGCCTCTGGGAAAAAAGTAAATAAATAAAAACATTGAAGACTTACGCCCTTTACTATAGTAAATTCTATAGCATTGCCTCTGAAAATCTTAGTTCGTACAAACTAGAATGACTTGAGCTGGCATGTATGCAGGGGGGGGGGGGCTTTGGGCCCAGGTCCCCCGTAATTTTGTGAAATGTTTAGTTTCCCCATGGTTTCTTGGGATTTCTGACAAAAATAGGACATTTATAAAGAATTTAGATACATGTGTGAAGCCTTTTTGGGGGATTTTACAGCATGCAATTATCCGGTCAAGTCACTGCCCAATTATTAATCCATTTTCAGTCTGACTTTTTACCCTCTTTGAAGTAATTAGCAATTGTACTGTTATTTTTTTGTAAAGAGAGTTTGTTTTCCACAGCAAAATAGAATTATCCTTGGTATTAGGCGTTTATCCCCCTTTTCAGGATAAAGTACAGCTTTTAATGGATCAATTTTGGAAACTATCATTTTTCATTGAAATCTACGTTTTGGCAATAAAAGAACTACCCCCCGCAGCACAAATATTGCACTGTTAACCCTAAAATTTCCCTTTCAGTGGGATATAATAGATTAATCACTGGTTCTAAATCGCTATAAACATAACCTGAGCCTAAAACGTACTTTTGAGGCTTCAGTCTTCTTCCCCCCGCCGTCCGCTACAATACTACAGATTAAAGTTAATCTGTATTTTCCGATATACGTGCTTTTCGCATTACTAAATTAAAAAAGTGCTACTTTATATCTGCTGTTTCGAAGGTCCCCCCCCAGAAAAAAAAACATTCTTGCGTACGTGCCTGGAATTTTAGCATTATTTGAATACTTTTATTGTCATTGTATATACCTGAATTCCTTTTTTTAATTTTAATAACTTTATATATATTTGAAAAAAACTACAAATCTAACAGTTCAGAATGGTTTCCGAAACAATACTAGAGCCGTTCAATCCAACCCCGTGGGTAGGGGTTGCCTTGGAGAATTTAAAAAAAAATGAAAACAAACTTTTCCCTTTTTTGATAAAGATAAGAAAAAATTCAAAGGTATTCTTAATAAATACGGATTTTATGGTGAAGTCAGAACTACAGAAAAACTAATGGCTTAGAAGACATGCTGTTTCAAAAAAACGCATCCGGGTTAACCCTGACCTCGCCTATATGGTATTCATTCCTAAAAGTCTTAATGATTTTGGATATATTGAAGTAAAAAAGGTGAAAACATTCAAAATGTATTTTGTTTTCAGTAAAGTGCAAGTTTTGTGCTGGTCTTTAGAGGGCATGGGGGTTGCCAGTGTTACTCACCTTAGTTTCTAATCGTCTTGAGTTCCACTTTGTTATTTAGTGTAATTTCTGTTTGTTTTGAGTTTTATTAACTTATTGATGGTCTGTGGTAGTTGATGTGTAGTTTTATGGGTATTTTTATATGATATATAACCCTGATGAATGCCTTGATGAGGATAGACTGGGCTTAGGTTGGAACTGTTCCAGTGCCATGAGATGGTTTAAGGTCTTCGTTCCAACACTAGTTTCTTTCTCCATCCCTATCAAAAACAGAAAAATCCTTGTTTGCTTGGCATCATAGTGGCATCAGGGTAAAATTTTGCTAGTTGTCTTAACCAAAACTGTACCTGCTAACAGAACTGCAGAGTAGACTTTACCAATGGTGCCCCTCAAGAAAATTATAGCCTAGTAAACGACACAGCATTTTCACTGGATTCCAATTAATGGATGATTCTTCTAGGTTTGGTCTGTTCGGTAGGCTGATAAATCTCTTCCTAGCTATTTTGTTTATTATACGTTGCCTCTCTGTAAGGGCATAATATTTGTAGACATGAATATATAATAAGTCGGAGGTAATAGGCTTGAAATTGTCTGTGCAGGATTGGGACTCTCGTTGATAGAAGAGCACCCCCGAGTGTGGAAAACCATGCTGTTACCAACATAAGCCCAAGATTGCACAAAGCCTCCATTCAACTCCATTCAACGTCTTCCCTAGCTGGGTGGCTCTCGTAAGGAAAAATTGAAGGGAAAACACTTCCTCTGAGGATGCTGAGAGGGAGGCTTTGAATAGATTGAGATGGAGGAGAGGCAGCCGTAGCTGTGCTGGTCTTAGGCGACCTGGAGCTGTTGTGGGTTATTAGTAGTAGAAATAGTAGTTTACGTTAGAAAGTTATTTGACTTTATTTCTGCTGATTGTTGGCTTAATTTACCTCTTTACGTTCCTTTGAAAACTTCTTTTGTGTTTTTTTTTTTTTTTTTTTTTTTTTTTTTTTTTTTTTTTTTTTTTTTTTTTTTTTTTTTTTTTAATAAACAAATCCTTAATTCAAGCTGAATTTTTTATCTCATAACATTGAAAAAAACGAAAAAAAACACTATCAATATTATTTTCTCGGATTACTGAATATATATATATATATATATATATATATATATATATATATATATATATATATATATATATATATATATATATATATATATATATATATACCAGCTGTTGGGGTGGCGCTTCACGCCAACCCAACACCTAGCTGGTGGGGGCGCTTCGCGCACCACCCCCAGCACGCCCCGCGCGCGTAAGTCGCTACGCGCCATTGTAGTTGTGTCCCTGTGTCCCACCTGTGAATATAGATGTTTTAACTACGTAAAACTTGCGAATATGCAACATTCTTCGCTGTCCCATTGTCTATACATATAAATAGATTGTCAGGTTTACCGACTCTTTAACATGCAATATATAATTGTCCATGGGAAAAACAATCCGTATTCAAATCTATACTTCATTATTCTAATGATTGCCCTTGAGCTTTGTTGATGGTGATTGCTAATTAGACATTCCCTGTGTCCCCATCGTCATTTATATATCCCCCCTGTGCCCCCCGGCGTCCCCGTTGTAATTGTGTCCCTGTGTCCCAGTCGTCATTTCTAGTCGACAAACATGACGTCAGTCGACACACAAACATGACGTCAGTCGACACACACGTCCCAGTCGTCATTTGTGTCCCGGTGTCCCAGTCTGTAATTTCTCTTTGAGTGTCCCAGTCGTCATTTATATTCCCTGTGTCCCGGTCTGTATATACATTCGTTTTTGAATGGGTATATGATAAAATAAATTTTTTGTTTTTTTCCTTTTTTTCTTTTTAGTTTTTTTGGTTTTCACCTTTTTTTTTAGCTTTTCTAGTTTTTTTTCTTTTTTCTTTTTAGTTTTTTTTGTAGTTTTTACCTTTTTTAGTTTTTTTATTTTTATTTTTATTTTATTAGTTTTCTTTTACTTCTTTATTTTTCAGTTTTTTTCCTTTTTTTGTTTTTTTTTTCTTCTTCAGTTTTTAGTTTTTTTTAGTTTTTTATTAGTTTTTAGTTTTTTTTCTTTTTAGTTTGTTTGTAGTTTTTACCTTTTTTTAGTTTTTTTTAGTTTTTTTTCTTTTTTAGTTTTTAGTTTTTTACCTTTTTTTTGGTTTTTTTAGTTTTTTAGCTTTTTCGGTTTTTTTAGTATTTTCCTTTTAGTTTTTTTTTTGTAGTTTTTACTTTTTTTAGTTTTTTTTCTTCTTTTGTATTAATGCTAAAGCCAAGGTTCGAACCTGGAACATCTCGGACCTAGAACCTGGAACATAACGCTTTATCAACTCAGCTACTTCGGCTTGAATACATTCGTTTTTGAATTGGTATATGATGAAATAATTCAGACGTCATATGCGGCGGACAGACAAACAGACACACAAACAAATAACTTATTTATATATATATATATATATATATATATATATATATATATATATATATATATATATATATATATATATAAATATCTTTTGTATATATATAGATATATAGATATATATATTATATATATATATATATATATATATATATATATAATATATATATATATATATATATATATATATATATATATATATATATATATATATATATATATATATATATATATATATATAAATACAGTACCGTGCACCCGGTAGCTTCACCGCCGGGCCCTAGCACTCGACACGCGGTGAGCTTCTATATATAGATTCTCATTGTGACTTTTCTTCTAACTGCAGACAACTTAAGCCTTTTCTTGATGTCAAGACGACACCACAGGTTTGATGCCTTCACCCTTGGACAAATACGAATTCTTTCTTAAATTTGTAACCCATTTAGACCGTTTTTGTGGCCAGAAATATCAATTTGACTGTTTTAAGTAAAAAAAAAACAATGTAGCCAATTTCGAAGCCGGGCCTCGGCATGGCTACACGACAAGCTTTTATATATAAATCCTCATTGTCCCTTCTCTTGTAAACGTAGACTATATAAAAATATTTTTGACACGTTCTAATTCTCACTGTTGCTTGTAATTCTCGCTACCACTTAACTTTTAACCGTATATTTCTTTTTTCTGGATGTGGTATTTCCGCATTATTTTTTTTTCTTCGCTTTTGCTTTTGACTTGTTTGAATTCTCGCTGTCACTTATCTTCCAACCAGATATTTCTTTTATTATCACTTTCAATTTTCGCTCGTTGTAATTGTTGTTGTCGCAAGTATTCTAACCATATATCTTTTTGTTCTTCAATTTCGTTTGTAATTGCTTCAAACATTTAGTTCAAATTATGTACAGGTTCTTAGAAATCATGCGGATTGTCAGCCCTACTCATCTGAGTTTCTGCTCATTTTGAGTTTCACTTATTTGTTGATGGTAATTTGTGACAGTTTTACGCTCTCAAAATTTTTTGGCTTTATTTCTTCTTATTTCTGGTTTCATGTAGCTCTTTACTTTTCTTTTTAATATATTAATTAAAAATTAATCTATTAATTTCTATTAATCTATTAATCTTTTCTATTAATTAAAAATGTTTAATTAATCTTGCTACAACAAGACCATCATTAAACTAATTAAATATTGAATTAATTTACATTATATCATCCCAATCTAGTTAAAGAATAAAAACAAAAGAGAAAATGAATTTAAGTTAGTTAATGCATTCACAAATTAAATATATAATATTTAATTTAAGATTTACAAAAGCTAGTCACTTAAATATAAAGCACAATTACAAATGAACCTCACTTTCATCATTATTACTGAGGAATAACATAAACTGATAAACTAACGTTCACTAAATTAGTTATCATAGATTATAATTTATGTCGTTAACCGTTTCTTCTGCAGTCTAATCAGGTATAATAGTTTCATAATAACTCAAAAGAAACAGTAAATTTAGTTTAGTCGGAGTTGTACTGCTTCATTTTATGTTCCAATGAGCTTCAAGAAACTCTGTAAAGTTTATTGAAGCTTTCTCTTAAACTTGAGACTGAAATTATTCGGAGTTAGATGTGCTCATTACAGTTTTCAAGTTTTTACGTGAAGTTACTTATACAGCTCTCAAGAAATGACTCATTACAATTAATGAAGAAAATGAAAACAAATAGAATCTAAAAAAATAGTCCATGAAAATGTTACAGGGATTGAAGGCTATTTAGAAACAAGTCATATGAGAATTGTGGTGATCACAGATAAAGAATCTGCCAATAAGTTCGTATAAATTACGTTAGATCGTAAAAAATTAACTAGATTTTAAGGTGCAAAAGGAAAGTATAGAAAGGTAAGCTGCCTTTTTATACATTGAACAAAAAAAAGTTTTTTTTTGGACTGAGAATAAGGAGCGACATTAAAACTTAAAACGAACAAAAATTACTCCGTATATGAAAGGGGATGTCCCCTCCTCAACGCCTCGATCTTTACGCTAAGGTGTGACTCTTTGTCACAACTCTACTTCTTAAATTAATAAACAATAGCTGCTCCTTACTTTCAATTGAAAAAGTTTTTTTTATATATTCAATTAAGAAAAGGGAAAAACTTAATCATAAAACAGATAATTTTTATTACATGTAAACCAATAAAGACATCTTTTCTAGCACATAAATATAATGTTTCGAGTTTATATGGATTGAAAAATTACATTTTCTCTGCTAAGGCTCGCCAAGGATGCATGTTCATTTATTTGTTGTGCTATTTTTCTTGTTTTGTTAAGTTTTGATGGTACAAAGTACCGTGTAAAGCAAATTGACCCAAATAAGCTTTTATTTTAAAGCAATATAATACGAAACTTGAATTTTAGCATTAATAGCAAAGGGAATAAGGAGAGCGGTTCCACAACCCCTCCCCAATATTACTACTAGGCCCAAACATGATACTAAAAACACACATAATTAAATAAAATAAAAATTAATCTCAAATGAATGTAAAGGTTGACTTGAAAACTGGAAATGAACAAAAGATATCCCAAGTATGAGGAGGTTGACTTCCCCTAAGCCCTCCTACTATTTACCCTAAAGTGCGACTTCTATGCTCAATACTTCAAGAATAAAATCTCTTCAACAGAGCAAGTTTAATGAAAAGTATAAACTCATTTTTTTTATTACACGGGTTCAAGAGCTGATGTTCTTGAACTGAATGAACTGAAAATTTTCAGTTCAACTATTTTAGAGACAAGCAAAAACAAATCCTTTAGCTCTCTACTGGTTACATTTAATGCCCTCTGAATTGCTTTCAGGAAAGCTGAGCATAATTCTTAAGAAGAAAATCCCAAAATCATGTACAGATACTACTACCGTGACTATTATTACCACAGCACCACTATTAATGAACTTTAAAAAATTGCTGAGAAAACTTTTCCGAAAAAAAAAGAAAGTGATAATAAAACATTGAGGGAAAAAAGTGCAAATACCACTATAAACGCACGAAAAAACTTTTGGCTTTTTTCCAAAACCCCTTAATCATATACGTAATTCTGAATAATAACATTTTAACTGGACTCCTGTGCACTTGCAATCTTTTATAATGACTCACGCGGAGTAACTAACGAACTTTGAAAAAACTAGCCAGAAATTGAACTGAGTTTTCTATCCTAATGCGGGGTCCAAGGGTCAACCTCTATCAGTTTGGCTTTAGAAAGTTGATATCAGAGAGTTTATCCATTTGAGCCATTTATACACTTCTATTCTAGGCATAAAACCACAATCTAGAAAAAAACTTCTATAGAAGTTACCTATATACTTTTGTATTTTTGCAACCATAAAATATTTCACGATGAGCTGACTGGCTATGCAAAACATTAAAACTTTGGGAAAAAAAAAATAAAATACCCTACTTTAGGTAAGTGAGATAGATAAAAGAAAAAAAATTAGAGCAAGTATATTTAGCTCGTGTAACATACAAGTTGTCATCAGCGCACCAATAAAAAAAATAGCAAGGTAATTAACTTAAAATTATGCAGCCAAAAACTAAAATAGCAAGAAGAAAAACAGATTAATGCATTAAACAATAGTTATGTAAAAACTAAAACAATAGTGAGAGAAAAAATTGCCAAAACGGAAAATTAAACAGAAAATACACAGAATAAAGAAGTCTAGAAGAAAACAAAGGCAAAACTTTGTTTTTGTTTTTCTTATTATCATCTTTGTTGCTTTAGTTTTATACTATTAATTTCAAACAAAGCCATCTTGTTTCCTTTTTAATATAGTATATTTTCTTAACATTTTCTATCTTCTTATCCCTATTTCTTAACTTTTCTTCTATCATCACGCTAAAATATTTTTGTGTAGATTTCTGTGTCTTGAATCCCCTTTTTTCTATTTATACTTAACAGTCTTTTGTCTTTTACTTATAAAACGACTTATAATAATCAAAATGGAGCTTACCCAATAGATTGGGCTCGACTGAGCTGTGATTTATAGGACTGTATTCGATTTTTCGATCTTGCAGTCTGGAGTATTCCTTTAGTTGATGCTGATTCTTCATCACTCCTTTCCCTTTTTTGAAGGCACCAAAAGCAAATATAAACAACAAATCCAAGTAAAGTCACAAATCCTAGCGTCGAAAACACGACAATAACTAACAGTACCTTGCGTTCCATTCGCCTGAAAAACAAGAAACAAATTTTATTTAAAACCATATCGTGCGTTTCAACAATAGGGCTAGAGCTAAAAATAATATATTAATCCTAAAATAATAACTCATTTTATTTTGGCCTAGAACGAAAAAATCTTGCTTTAGATAAAGTGATTATAAAATGCAACAAGAAAAAGAAGATAACAACCTAAGAAACTACGAATATGAAATCTGAAAATGAAAATTAAATAAAATATAAACAGGATAGTAACCGATCAAAACAAAATAGTAAAAATCCAAAATAGGAATATAGAATAACTAAATTCAATGAGCAATTAGTTGTATTAAATGGGCATTATTTATTTGTTTTGAGTAGTATTTTCTACACTCAAAATGACTATACCAAAGTACAGAGCAAGAAAGATAAACCGATACAGCAGCAATAAGATACAAACTATTTTTCTACTTGATATATCAACAGCTATGCCCTTGTTAAATTCTAACATCAGGCTTGCATTTTCTTCATTTGAAAACAGATTCGATAAATATAGAAGTTAAACAACTTAAACCTCTTCATCACATTTTTACTCATGTTTCAGGTATTTTAGATTGGTGTATTTAATCACTCCTATTGTAAAATAAATAGGAAGAACTTTATAACTCTTTTTTTTATTCAACTTCATAGAATAAACCTCCAAATCAGAAATTGTTATTGAGGTTATATTGCCATCTATTATTTGCTTCTTTGCATTTCAGAAAAGTAGGTGGCGGGTAATACTCTAATCTGGGAAAATGAAATATTTTAAGCTTTGAGTCGTTTCCATGCTTCAAGCCTTTCATTTTTACTCATTCTCGCAACTACGGTTAGAAACATGCCAGGACTCCTATCTATTTGACAGGATTTCAAAATATATTATAGGATAACAGTAAATGGTGAAAATATGACTTGATTTGAATACTTGTGACCGATTTACTGTCTGATTTTAATCATCAATTTCGCTTTAATTTAAAACAGAATGCCAATTCAGATTAACACTGTCTACAGTTGTTTTAGCCAAGATGTTAATTCTCACTATAGCTGCTTCAGAATATATTTTTTTTTGTAAAACCTGGAGTGGAACGTTAAGTTTTATAAGCAGCGTAAGATTATGGCGTTACCTAACTTACAGGAGAACAAAATTTATTTATTATAACTTTATTCAACCCAGGTTAAGTGGTAAGTGAGTTGGTGAAGTGGTTAGGTTTTTAGACCAATTTTGTAAACTATTGTAAAAATTCTTTGAATAATAAAAACACCTTTTTTTAAGCTCATGTTTTTAAATCTTTTAGAAACAAGAAAAATGTTATCCTACTAATTTCCCTACGGTTTGTCTAAAAATGTTATGCTACCTTGCCATCCATTGCATTTGCCCAAGGCTTGTCCAATTGTGCTGGAATAAAAACAACTGCATGAGCTGGATATAAAAAGAGATTTAACTATGAGGGGATAGGACCCCAGTGCTTGCTCTAAATTACCGTCCTATCACTGTGTCTTGTTTTGTTAGTAAGCTATTTGAATATGTACTGCTACCGGCCATTAACTCCAAGTGCAATTTTACGCCCTTCCAGCTTGGTTTTAGAAAAGGTATGGGCTGCATTCAAGCTCACCATATTGTGGGTCGGCTAATGAAACAAGCTGTTGCTCAAAAAAGTCTCCTGTATTGTTTGACTGTTGACATATCTAGTGCTTTTGACAATGTAATTCATTCAAATGCTTTGTTTTCTCTAGCAGCCTCAGGTGTTAGCCTTTCTATTGTGCCCGTGCTTAAGTATTGGTATGCTAATTCTTCAGTTAGGGTGAAGTAGAATGGTACTGTAGGGGAGAATATTTCTGTTAAAAAAGGCGTTAGGCAAGGTGCTGTATTAGCCCCGAGCATATTTAAATGTGTTTTAGCTTCGTGTCTCCAACTCTTCAACCGTCAATTTTTTAAAATGATAATTTAGGCATTAGTCACGTTGCATATGCTGATGATGTTCTGCTTCTTAGCCGGACAAAACATAGTCTAATTACCAACTTTGACCGGCTTCCAGCCGCACTATCCACAATAGGCCTTTCAGTTAATGCCTCCAAATGTGAGTTTTTGTGTTTTGGGAGTCCTCCACCAGCATCACCTCTTTGCTTGGGTTCTTCAACTATATTATTTTCAGCAAGTATTAAGTGGTTGGGTCTTTCTTTTTCCACGTCACTTTCGTCTACTTGTTCCGCTATTACGTCCAGCGTGCTGAAAAGTATGCGGGTTGGTTACGGAAAAATTTCACCAAATCTTGGTCGGTATAACCGAAAAGGACTATGCCGTCTTTATTCTAGTTTTTGTGCCCCTGCTGTTTTTTATCTTTCTGGTTTTGCTTTCCTCCTTCGCAAGAAGGATACAAACAAAATACGCTCAGGATATTTTAAGTATTGCAAGTATTTGCGGCGTCTGCCTCGGTGGTATCGAAATTATACAGTCGTTTCTAAATTTGACATCGTTGATGCGCCCTCACGACTGAAACAATTATCTAAACATATATCTCTGAAAACTCAGCAAATGATTGGTGTTTTTGACCCTCTTTGGCCATTTTTTGAATTGAGGTAATTTATTTATGTTGTATGCTGTTATGCTGTTATGTTATTTATGCTGTTATGTTTTTTCTTGTTTTTTCTTTTTTGTGTGTGTTTACTCCACAGTTTAATGTATTTTGTGGGTTATACATAAATTATTATTATTATTATTATTGTGATAAATGAAAAGTTTTTATTCATTCAATTAACAATGGCTATTCTCTGTCAAAACATTTTTTTGTAATTTATTCAGCTCCTTATATCAAGAAAAAGAATAGTATCCAATCTAATTTATGATAAAATCATTGGAATCATTACAATGAGCTATCAATT
Source organism: Artemia franciscana (assembly GCF_032884065.1). Classification (NCBI taxonomy): domain Eukaryota; kingdom Metazoa; phylum Arthropoda; class Branchiopoda; order Anostraca; family Artemiidae; genus Artemia; species Artemia franciscana. Next base: position 27,559,788 of record NC_088865.1, on the reverse strand, counting down.
AGGTATAGTAGATTGAAATGTGAATAAGGATGGCGCTCAAAGTTTTTTTTTGTAAAAATATCCCTTTATTATTAGTAAATCTTTTTGATAATTTGGACACATATATTATATTTTGATTTAGTTCATTCTGTCCTGAAAGTTTCAGCTTAATACCTGAAGCTTCGAACTAAAATTAACTTTTAGCTTGGGTACACATGTTCATTTGGCAAAACATCCTTCCCACTATTATCTGAAAGTTTCACCTTTATACCATTAGCCATTCCCGAGACATTGGAGATAACCTCTTTTACAACCTGGCTAAAAACAGTGTCTTTTGATCTAGCTTGATTCCAAATTTTCAACTTTGTAGTCTTAACAATTATTTGGTACTGAAAGAAAAAACTGATTTTCCTCATGAGAACCTGGATGCACACAGTGATTTGGTTTAGTTCAAGATCCCTCCCCTCAAAAAGTATCAAAAGTCTTAACTGCATGCCCTTTGCAGTCCTGAGATATTACAAATTCGCCCTTTTGACTACTTGCACGCCAGGCGTATCTTTTAATTCGGTTCACCATCTCCCTCCACATTCCTTCAGAATTTCACTGCCTTTTATGATATTAATTAAAAAAAAAAACTTTCCAGAAAAAAGTTTTTCAAAGAAAAGTAGAGATGCATATTAGACTTAAGACCAGCAGCAATAAATTCCTATAATATTTCAAACTCAAAATGACCTGAAATTACTATTAAAGAGTAAATGAAACCCAAAAGAAACTGAAATTAAATAAACAATCATAGCAAACAAATATTCATAAGGGAAACTTAAATTGAATATTCAAATCAAACCCAAACTGAACAGAAATCACTACAAACAAGAGTTGCGCAACTGCCCTCTTCCCCCTTTTATAGCTGCAATAGTCTAAAGTCTTTTGCGGTATTTGCGTATTATTGAAAATTATATGTGTCTTAACCAGTCCTTGGGAATAATTTGTGTAATTAAACTGAAAATTTGATATATAATGATTAATTTTAAAAGTTCAGCAATTCAAGATTTTATTTCACTGTAATTTTTATTTTTATTTTCAATGTTACAAGACAAAAGAAGTATTTTTAATTATGATCAGTTTTTGGTAATCTGCAAATGTCACATTAGTTTTTAGAGTTTTACAATTAGAAAGGATAGGAAAAAAAGTTTCCAATTTCTTGATTTTAGTGATTTTTACTTGTTTTAAATCTGATTGAATCATTCAATTTAAGTTTTACTGGTTTTCAGATTTATTTATTTATTTATTAGTACCTGTTTTATGTTTGTTTATTATCATTATTTATTTGATTTCTGGTCATTTTATGTTTCATTTAATCTTTTGTAGTAATTTCGGGTCATTTTCAGTTTGAATTATTATATAATTTATTCCTTCTGTTCTAAAGTTTAGTGTTAGCTCTTTACTTTTCTTTGAAAATCTTCGTTTTTGGGATTTTTTTAACAGGTTTTTGCTTGTTTTGATAAAGTTTCATCTGAGTATCAAAGCATCAAAGTGATGCTTTTTTTCAAAATTAAAGTTTCAAAGTCCAATTCCTGACATTAATCACAATCAGATGTAGTACCAGTGGCAAGCAATCGCAGTAACAGTTGCAATTTGTCGCAACTAGAAGTAGTCACATTTACAGTCGCTACCAGTGTTATTTGCAGCTGCAATAGTAGCAGTAGTAGTAGTGGCTCTGGAAGCTCAAGTTATTACCCTTACCCATTCTTAAAATATCACAGATATGTTTTTTTTTTAACTTGGATATAGATAGTTTCTTTTGATTTAGCTTAACGTGCTCCTCAAGACATTTTGTCTCAATACCCTTAGCCTTTTTGGAAACATCCAGGATCAAACATTCTACGCTTTTCCAATGATAAATCCTGTGTGTAAAGAATGGACAATTGCCTAATGTATATTCCGCGTCCCCGGTGATGTGGGGGCTAGATATCCCCCTAGGCATAACCTTTAGATTTAGTGACCATTTAGAATATAATGACTTTTTAAGGTCTCTATCAGTGTCGTGTGGAGTATCTGGAAGGGTAAGAAGGGGGGAGGGTGATAGTTACTCTTCAGTCCTTTTTCAACATCCCTTTCAACATGCCTTTACACTTTCAACTCAATACCCTTAGCCGTTCCATAGATACTGCTTTTGTGTCCTTTTCACAACCCTCCTGCATATGGTTTGCTTTGGTTTTAGTTGACATCCTCTTCAACATTTATAAAAGTTTTACCATAATATAGCTGGCATTTCGGAGACTCAGGATCAAACATGACTCCATTTCCGATCAACCAACTTTTTGTGAATCACTTTGTGAATCGAAGTTGTCATTCATTAAATAAGTTCATGTTGATGGGGACGTAGAACAAAATTAAAAGAAACTATGATATTTATATAACATTTCACAACTGAGACCTGACTCTTTAGGGAGGATTTTTCTTCATAGGAATTTTTCGGCAGGGAGAAATGTTCGAGAGAGGGGCAGGGGGCTTAAGGCTTTATTTTCAAAATATAACAGGAAATTAAATTTAAAAAGCCATCTTTTTCCAATGAGAGTTGGAGCAAAATTAAAAATAAATTTTACAAAAAAATTTCCGTTTATGAGAAGGGCCGCTCCATCTTTTGCCCCTCACTCGTTTTGAAGTCTCTGATACTATTTCAAAAAATCTTTTTAAGGCAGCCGTTCTTAAAGAATTGAAAAAACATTCAACTTAAGCTTAAAGAGCAAGGTATCTCACTGAAAAAGTATCGCGGTCTTAATGAAAATCACAGCTTCAGATTCAGCATATAAAAGAACCCCTCTGCAGAGGTTTCAAGGTCCCATCTGCGAAAATGGGATTTTTTTTGGCTCGAAGAAAGGTCACTATTTATTTGTTTTTGTTTGCCCTAGGGACCATCGAATTGAACCAACAGCCCTACAATATCAAGAAGGGCTCATTTGAACGCAAATTAAGATTTCGAGTGCCCTCTTTAAGTGACCAAAAAACGCATGTTTACTTAGGCAGGCACCATAGCGCTGCCTAAGTAAAGAATAATGTGGGCGCCATGCATTATTTGACCATGGCACATAGTGTAGAAGGAGTTGTCACAGAAACTATGGAAGGAGCTCATTCCAATGGAAATTGAAAATTATAGTGCCCTTTTTAAGAGTCAAAAGTAATGGGAGGGCAACCAGTCTCCATCCCACGTCACACAATTCTCCAAAGACACCAAATCAACGTTTTGATATAGCCATTTTGTTCATCACAGTTGAAAGATCCAGTAACTATGTCTCTGGTGATGTCGGTCCCCCAGGCCTCAGGGCAAGGGCTTTAAGTTATACAATTCACCCACTGTTTACATGTAGCATATCTTATTGAGAAAAGTAGGCATGTTTGACTTTTAGTGTAAAAAAAGACAAAGGGCATTCAGGTGAACATTTAAGGGAATTTTGAGGGGAGTGTTGGACTAAATAAAAACACACTGTGTAAAATATAGACAAAAATATACACAATCCCTTTTGTAAACCTGTCTATTATACAGGGTGACGAAAGGCCGTAACTCAGGAATAATTGAGTGTATTAATTTGGAACTTTACAATATTTTCACGCTACTACTGCTACTACTACTACTACTACTGCTGCTATTACTACTATTACTACTACTGTTACCATTACTACCACTGCAACAACTGCTTCGGTGGCGAATACTACCAAGCCTGAGGGTATTGGACTGAAAATTTGAGAAAATGTTGAGGGGGAAAACTGAACTAAATCAAAACAAACTATAAGTGTACAGATTGACAAAAGAGCGTATCAGCAATGTCTTTAGAACGGCTTACCGTATTAAGAGGAAACTTCCATGGTATCACGAGGGGAACATGCAACTGAACTTAAGGGTACATCTGCAGATTGCAGATTGCCGACACTAAGATGAGTAGGACTCAACCCCCTCCTGCCTCCTGAAGACCAGAAAATGATTTGAACTTTGCACAAAACAAATCACATTTTAAATTCTTTCCCTTTTTTAATTATATTACATCCGAAGTATTAAGTCTTTAAATAATAAATATCAGTATATATTTATTAAATAGCCAATCTTCACCCGTTTGCTGTTTTTTCAGTAATCTAGGTGATGAAGTTTCACCGCCGGGCTCCTAATACTATATATCTATATATATAAAAATAAGTTGTCTGTGTGTGTGTGTGTGTGTATGTCGAGTGACGTCATGTTTGTGCGTCGACTGACGTCATATTTTCGACTGACGAAATTACAGACCGGGACATCGGGACACAAATGACGACCGGGACACCGGCACATAGGGAATATAAATGACGACCGGGACACTCAAAGAGAAAGCGACCGGGACACAAGGAATGTTCGATTAGCAATCACCATCAACAAAGCACCGGGACACAAATGACGACCGGAACACAGGGAGTATAAATGACGACCAGGACATAAGTAAAAAAAAAAACTAAAAAAACTAAAAAAAAGGTAAAAACTACAAAAAACCTAAAAAGAAAAAAAACTAAAAACTAATAAAAAAACTAAAAAAGCTAAAAAACTAAAAAAATAAAAAAGAAAAAAAAGAAAAAAAGGAAAAAAATGAAAAATAAAGGAGAAAAACAAAACTAAAAAGACGACCGGGACATAGGGAATATAAATGACGACCGGGACGCAGGGACACAACTAAAACGGGGACGCCGGGGGGCACAGGGGGATATATAAATGACGACAAGGACACAGGGAATGTTCGATTAGCAATCACCATCAACAAAGCTCAAGGGCAATCATTAGAATCATGAGGTATAACTAAAAAAACTAAAAAAAAGGTAAAAAACTAAAAACTAAAAAAAAGACCAATTCAAAAACGAATGTATATACAGACCGGGAAACCGGGACACAAATGACGACCGGGACACCGGGACACAAGGAATATAAATGACGCCCGGGACACTCAAAGAGAAATCACAGACTGGGACACCGGGACACAAATGACGACCGGGAAACAGGGAATATAAATGACGACAGGGACACAGGGACACAACGGGGACGCCGGGGGGCACAGGGGGATATATAAATGACGACGGCGACACAGGGAATGGTCGATTAGCAATCACCATCAACAAAGCTCAAGGGCAATCATTAGAATCATGAGGTATAGATCTGAATATGGATTGTTTTCCCATGGACCATTATATGTTGCACGTTCAAGAGTCGGTAAAAGTGACAATCTATTTATATGCACAGACAATGGGACAGCAAAGAATGTTGTATATTCGCAAGTTTTACGTAGTTAAAAACATATATATATATATATATATATATATATATATATATATATATATATATATATATATATATATATATATTTATATATTCACAGGTGGGACATAGGGACACAACTACAATGGCGCGTAACTAATATGGCGCGTAACAACTTACGCGCGCAGGGGGGGGGGGGCTTGGGGGGGCGCGAAGTACCCCCACCAACTAGGTGTTGGGGTGGCGCGAAGCGCCACCCCATCAGCTAGTATATATATATATATATATATATATATATATATATATATATATATATATATATATATATATATATATATATATATATATATATATATGTATATTAACCTTCAGCTGGAAATAAGGATTGTTTATAGTAAATTTCAGATCATGTTCTGGACCTCAGAAGGCATTAGGGGCGTCAGTCCTGCTCATCTTAGTTTCTGTTCGTTTGAGTTTGACGAGATTATTTATTGTGATTTCTCTTTTTTGGTTTCACTTATTTATTGATGTCGTTTTGCGGTAGTATTTTGTTTGAAAAATTACTTGACTTTGTTTCTGCTCATTTTTGGTTTAATGTAGCTCTTTAAATTTCCTTGATAAGGTCATTTTGAGACAAAATCCTCAAAATTAATCAACTTAAAAAAATGTACTACGGTACTTGAAAATAACATTTCACAAGATACTAGTCCTCATTTTGCATCAGCTTTTATCAGAGGTTATATTCTATAGTGAGGAGCCATGTGCCTTAAATGTATTATTTTACACCCAGCTATATAATATGGAAAAGCTGGTCTTATAAACTTCAGAGAGGGAAGGTCGTAAAACTTCAGGTGGGACTCATTCGATCCGTAATTGGAAATTCTATTGCCTTTTTTAAATGACACTAAGTGAATCAAAATCGTGAAAAGGACAAATCGGTAATATCTAATAAACAGCCAAGAATACTATGTTAGAACATTCAAGGCATATTGAGAGGGACGTTATACCAAACTAAAGGATTCTAAGTACACCCAGGTTATCAAGATGGATTTTTTGCAATATTAAGAAACAGTTGGGGGTAATAAGTTAGGACTCCCAGGCAATTCAAAGATAAATCAAAAGACACTAAAGTTATTGGTGTCAAAAGGGCATACGTGCAGTTTTTCGTGAAGGGTTAAGGGTATTAAGCTGAAACTTTCAGAAAATATTAAGACCAATGCTGAGCTAAATCAAAAGAACATGTTTGCATCAAACTTGCAAAAAAGAATGAAGTGCAGTGTGTTGGGAACTGAACAGAGTATTAAGTTGAAAATTTAAGGAATTTTGAAGAGGATTCTGAACTCACTCGAAAGTCATAGGGATAATGATCTTCGACTAAATAAAAGAAACCAAGTGCATCCAGGTTTCCAAAAGGGTATATCTTTAATATCACGTGAACGCCTAAGGATACTAAATTAAAATTCTCAGGATATATTAAGGGGGAAATCAAATTAAATCAAAAGATCCATTGTGCATTAAGGTTGTCAAAAGCATATATCTGTGATATCTCAGGAACAACTTATGGTATTAGGGTTAATCGATCTGAGAATGCTGAAGAGGATGTAGAATAAATTTAGGGTTAATCGATTAGGGTTAATCGATCTGAGAATGCTGAAGAGGATGTAGAATAAATTCAAAAACTCTCTGTGCATCAAGGTTGCTAAAAGGACATATCTGCAAAACCTCATAATCGCATCTGAAATATCTTAGGAATGGCTAAAGATACCGAGTGGAAACTTTGAAAGAAGGATGAGAGGGATAATAAAACTTTCAGGGTATGTTAAGAGACACCTTGAAATAAATGAAAAATGTCACAGTGTACATCCAGGTTTTTAAAAGGCCACATTTACAATTTCTCAAGAACGGGTCTGAGCATGAAGCTGAAACTTTCGCGGAATTCTGAGGGAATGTTAAACTTAATCGGAGAAAACAATGTGAATATAATTTATTCAAATGGTATAATCTCAAGAAAAGCTGATGTTATTAAGTTAAGGGCACTGAACATTAAGTACTAAGGGCACTGAAGGAAGTGAAACTGAATGAATTTTAAGAGGCATATTTTTCAAACTTACAGGGCACGGTGAGGGGAATGTTGACCTTCAGGAAAAAGGCATGGTTAGGTTTTCAAAAAGGTATCTCTACAAAATCTACAGAACGACTCTGGGTAATATACTGAAACTTTCAAGGCATGTTGAGTTTAAGGTTAAACTATATAGAAGAAGACTATGCGTATATAGTTTATCATATTGGTATAACCTCAAGAAAAGCTGAGGTTGAATCGGAACGATAAGTGCATATTATGTGGGGATGTCAAACTGAATAAAACTGCTATGTGCATCCATGGTGGCAAAAAGGTGTATAATATCTTAATCAGTGAGCCATAATTGTGTATGTATATATTTATCTCAAAATGTTTCCATATTTTTTCATGAAAATTTGTTTCTTAGAATATTTTGGTCTAAAAAAATCGATCTAGATTGGTCAGAAGTTTGAAAAAATTTGTCTAGGGCCTTAACTTAAAAAAAAAATCCATGTCTTTGACGTCATTTTTATATACATGGTTGCAGTATTGCAATGACGTTGTCAAAAGTCTGTTGAAAAAACTGGCGATTGAAAAACATCTATATATATTTTAACAAGGGATTAAAACAATTCAAAACCTTAAAAAGAAAACAAAAAGTTTGAACCTTAGTATACATCCGGTGTGAGAAATCTGATTTCCTTCAATATTCAAATACCTTTGAAAAGAGACAGTATGAAAAGACATTAATTTGCTTAAAGAGCAAAAACCTGTTAATTGCAAAAATATTTGTATATGTTTTAAGAAGGGATTAGAACAATTCAAAAACCTTGAAAAATAAAACCAAAAGTTTTAAACCTAGTAGACAATCTGTGTTACAAATCGGACTAGTTCAGTAATCAAATATCTTTGAAAAGACCCCAATATGAAAAGACAAATCAGTATGAAAAACTTATCTAGAGATAGACCCAAAAAACGAAAATTTACAATTGTTATAAATGATAATTTGTTGGAAGAAAAGAATATTTTTTTCTTACCACTTGAACAACTAAAAAATCTACAACCTGAATTGTCATTTCAGGCTAGTCAACTAGACCAATATGTCAACTAGACCAATATGTCAACTAGACCAATAAGGGTAGCTAAAGCAAAGGGCATTAGCAAATTGTCTCAAGTAATAAAATCTAAAATGTAGAAGAAAGAAAAATGGGGTTAGAAGATTAGCGACAGTGGAGTCAACACTTACCAAAATTTAAAATGATAGTTATGGAAACTGGGTGTGGGATTTTTGCATGGATACAGTCATCAATGCTTACCATGCCTTTGTTTAAAAAATAAAGTTCCAGTGTTATGTATTTCATAATGATACAAGACAAGTTGGGGCAAAAGTCAAAGTTCAACATTTTATAAAAGTTCCAAGTGATGAAATAACTATAAATAACGACATTAAAGTTTATATTACGTTAGCCAAGAAATTGATACTGTATCAGACTCTGTTAAAAAAATAAAGGTTCGGCGTTAAAATAGGACCAATAAGGGCAGCTAAAGCAAAGGGCATTGACAAATTGTCTAAAATAATGAAAATCCAAAATGAAAAAGAAAGAAAAATGGGATTAGAAGATAAGCGACAGCGGAGTCAAAACTTACCAAAATTGAAAATGACAGTTATGATAATCGGGTTTGGGATTTTGACATAGATTAGGTCATCAAGGCTTACCATGCCTTTATTTAAAAAATAAAGTTTCGGTGATATGTATTTCATAATGACGAAAGACAAACCAGGCCAAATCCGAAGTTCAACATTTTATAAAAGCTCCAAGCGATGAAGTAACTATAAATAAAGACACTAGAGCTTCTAAGGACGTTAGCCAAGAACCTGATGCTACATCAGTCTCTGTTAAAAAAAATAAACATTCGGCGTTATGTTATTTATAATGACAAAAGACAAGCCAAGGCAAAAGTTAAAGGTGCAACATAAAAAACGTACTTTTACGAAAGCGCTAATTTTGATTTAAGATCGTTTAAATGTTCAAGGGGTTGATTGATGAAAATGAGGCACAGATAAATGTGGTTGGAAAACAAATGAAAGTGAGAATCGCAACAGCTAAAGAAAAGGGCGTGAAACGAACGACAGCGAGAATCACGTTGAATTGTGAACAAATTTCTGAACAATATGTTGTTGGAAACTGGAAAAGACTTATTTGTTATCTATAACGTCTTAAGAAATTAAATGAGAGGCTGTATGAATCTAAACTACTAAAGCAAAAGGCGTGGAAAAAAATTTCAGAGGTAAGGATGAACAAAAATGGACAATTAAACCTACGGTTGGAAAACAAGAAACAAAGATGATAGGCCACAAGTACAATCTAAATAGGTCATGTCTTTAAGAAAGAATTCGTATTTTTCACAGTGTGGCTGGTATCCAAACTGCAGTGGCGTCACGACGTCAAGAAAAGGCTTAAACTGTCTGCGGTTAGTGACAATGACAATCCATATATATAAGCCTGCCGCGTGCCAAGTGCTGGGATTCAGTGGTGAAGCCGTCAGGCTCTCGGTAATCTACCATATGTCAAGAACAGCTAAGGACATTAAGCATAAACTTTCAAGTAATGCTGGAGGAAGGGTTAAGCTAAGTTAGCATTAGTGCATGCCACTACTGCTACTAATATTACTGCTAGTACAATATGTTTAAACATCTGAGAGCCCTACTGTAGAGGTTCAATCAGATTAGTGAAATGAAGCTTTAAAATTAATATCAGAAACATTGTTTCAACAGTAAAAAAGGACATCGCACCCAGCATTGCACACAGCTCACTAATTTAGCTGAGTCTAAATGGAGAAAGATGAGATTTCAGCATTTAAATGCGCCCTTTTAAGCATCTGCATTCTTCCTACAAAATTATCCAGTGCCCCTCCTTGACAATAGCGGATGCGCAATTATAAATCACTAAACATAGTTTGATAAAAACAATAAGTGAATCAACTTAACTAAATTAAGATTTAAGAGAAATATCCATATTAATCATTTGCATTGTTGAATTTGGTTCTGAGTTTTAGAAACGAATGCGACATCACTTGTTCTTAAAACTCCTCTGCAACTGGACAGTTGCACAATATACAGTTTTTTAATACTTTTAAATCGTATCGCTATCTCATAATTTTTAATTGATAGGAAATCGTTCCTTTTTAGGTTAAAATCGTAGTCTGGGACCAAAACAATGACAGAAAACGCCACTTTCCCATGGCAAAATCCTTATTTAAAAATGGCACTAGAGCTAGTAGTAGTAGTAGTAGTAGTAGTAGTAGTAGTAGTAGTAGTAGTAGTAGTAGTAGTAGTAGTAGTAGTAGTAGTAGTAGTAGTAGTAGTAGTAGTAGTAGTAGTAGTAGTAGTAGTAGTAGTAGTAGTAGTAGTAGTAGTAGTAGTAATAGTAGTAGCAGCAGTAATAGTAGTAGTAGTAGTAGTAGTAGTAGTAGTAGTAGTAGTAGTAGTAGTAGTAGTAGTAGTAGTAGTAGTAGTAGTAGTAGTAGTAATAGTAGTAGTAGTAGTAGTAGTAGTAGTAGTAGTTGTAGTAGTAGTAGTAGTAGTAGTAGTAGTTGTAGCAGTAATAGTAGTAGAAGTAGCAGTAGTATTCGTTGCAGGAAGTAGTAGTCATAGCACCCGGTAATTGCATGACTTCAATTATTCTATGCGGTTCTTCGAAGCACCTGTTCTAATTTTATATTTTATCATCTGGATACATATAGGATAATACATAAAAGCTTTTGCCATGCTATACGGACATTTCTCTCGTGAAAATTTGATGAAATTGATGTGGCTCCCACATAGTGATTGTAGCCTGTTCTTGAAAGATAAAGACTTCAATAAATCATTGAGTAAATTACAATGTACTAATCATAATAAATTCAATTACTTATGCCCTTACAAGAAACGTTATTATTAAGAAAAACAAATCCCGGGTAAACCATAGAGAAACCCTATTGAAATGCACTGTTAAAAATACTCTTCATAAATTAAAATATGATTTCACACAGAAAAAAAGACTTTCAATTGTTAAACCACAGAGAGTTACTGGTTGAACTTTTAAGAAAATTTGAAAGAGTATGATAAATCTTTTAGAATTCTTAGTGTTTTAAGAAAACCGGAAATCTAATGCAAGTGAAATTGGGATGAACAAATTAAAATAACGCATCTTGAGCTATTGATTTTCAAAATCATTGGGAGCTACAAGGTTGTGCATAAAAAAAGAATTGTTTCTGATTTGGCTTCTATTGCTCCACAGTCTAAAATTAAATACACTATTTTGCTTCAATAGATACAGGAATAATCTTTCCTCCAATTTCTTTTTCCGAAAGTCATTAAATGCCTTTAGGTCTTAGAATTGGTAACTCTTTAGCCTACGGCTCATGTATCAAAAAGCATTGCCGGTTCAATTTTTCGGTCGATGCTGCGAATGTGAATTTAAGCATTTGAAATTGTTCATGTCTTGATGAATGTAAACTACATGATTATTACTTTTTACAATAAACAAGATTCAACGGATATGAATAATAATCATCTGGTTACTTGTCACCACCTTCTAAAATTCTAGAGAAAGCTTAAAAAGGATCGTCTTATATCCTTTCAAGGAAAATTATTCTTATCATTTTAATTTAGCTTCAGAGACGAACAGTCAACATAAAAAAACACTGCTGCTATGTTGTATAAAATTAACGATTCACTACATGCTAGTCATTATTTTGCATCAGTTTTAATCAGACAATACTACAATACTCAAGCATTGCCTAAAGTAAAGAGCCCTGTATCTTCAATGTATTTTCTTTTACACCCAGCTGCATCATATGGCAGGGCTCCAAAAACTTAGGAGAGGATTCCTTTAACTGAAAACTGTTAAACCAAGTGGCCTTATGAATGACTAAATTTAGTGGAGGACAAAAAGTTCCCCTCTTGTTCCCTGTTTGATAACCTTCCTTTATAGCCCCCTTAACATTCGATCAATATTTGAAATTTACTTGGAACTGCGTTCAGGATAGTCAAAAGCTTGAACAAATATGCTTCCACGGATGACATGACTCTGACGGATCCTCAGGAAAAGGTCGTAGATAAGGAAAAATATCGAGTGTTTAAATTTTTTTCAGAGGATTTAGCGCTTTCCGATTGGAGGGCCACGTGCTTTTGAAGTCTAATTTTCATTTAGTTATTCTTCAACCGCACTGTATGTAAGGCGAGGTTGTAAAAATTCCAGATGGATCTCATTAAATTGAAAATGTGTCGGTCTGGCCTTTTTTTAACGGTTGAAACTTATTGAGAACGACCTGTCTCTCTCGCTTGGCCTTTTTACTCACGGCTTCCTTTTATATTCAATCATTAGCACATGATAGCCATTTTTCTCAAAATTGTCCAAGGTATACGGCTATAGAAATGACAAATTCCCCCAGTTCATGAATTAAGGGCCGCTCGTAATACGAATTTTGTCAATTGTATACATTAAGTTTTATAGCGGGAAAATGAAGTAAGTAAGTAAGAAGCTTTTATTGCGCTAAAAGCCTTAGAGCCATGGCAATACAAAACATTGCATTCACCATTACAATCACCATTATATTCACCAGCCATCTCTCATCAAACTCTCACTTTCCATACACGTCATGTCTCAACTCCTCAATTTTACACACTCATACATCAAACAACCCACATTCTCATCCATACTTACACACATCGGGCAAAAGGACCATCTTGCCCTCTCCTCCTCTTTAAACACATTCTTCTTATTCTAAGTGGTAAACTATTTCCCCTTATTCAATTAGATACTTCAGTTCCTCTTTTTAAATTCAGCTTAAAGAAACCCTTCACACCACGCCTTCTTCATTGACGTATAGAGGCACAGGGAATCAGAGATGCTTCTTTCAAACTGCCAAACCTTTGTCTCTTGATCTCGTAAAATATTAACAATCATCTTTGCAACCTGTTTATCTACCCTTAGTCCATTATTCTACATTTCAACCGCACCATCGTTTTGTAAGATTCTCCTTACCTGGCACGGCCATGAGCTCGGAGATTTAATCTCTAAGAGCTTCTAAAGAAGCAACTATAAGTAACCGCACTCATGGCATTTTCACTATACACTCCCAAAACCTAACGATATTTATCAGCCTACAGCTTCTTAGCGAAAGAATCCCTAGATCTCCTCTCACTATTAAACTATTCATTTTTCTATTAATACTTTCCTAATAATAAAAATAATAATAAAAAAAAATCCTGACACCTTATAAAATTCCAGTTGTATACTTCCGAACTTATCACTTTTCTGGAATCCCCAAACTTTCAACGCATAATGCATCACCGATATTACCTTATTCATAAGAATATATCCCTTATTTGGTCCTCAAAATTAAATTCAAGCCCATTTCCTCACTACGTCCTATACATGAACTCCCATATGGAACTTAATGTACAAAAATTGTTTGGGGAAAAAGCCCCCAAAATTAGGAACCAATAGAGGGCCGAAGTACTTGTTGTTCCTCATAAGTTTGAAACTTAGAGACTTAAGCCCTTGGGCAAGTCGAAATAGATGTGAAAAAAATAATTTTGACACAGTTCCTTCATAAATAGGATCCATTACTCGCCAAAAACTTATGTCTCATCAGCTTAAAACCCACATCCTAATTTCCTTAGTTCTAAGGACTCCATTAACAAAAAACATCAGTTCTCCCCGCATAAGTGGCTAAAAAAAATAATTTCTCCGCAAGATTCGAAACTAACACCTATAAACGAGATTCAGGACCTCGTGTACCGAAAAACGAGTTAGGTTGGGAGCAAGGCCCCCAAATATTCTGCGAATGTTCACTCGCCAAGCGGATCCTAGTTTTTAAGAAATATTCTTGTTTGAAGGCAATACCCCTCCAAAATATCCCCCAAAATTCTACCCAATAAGCGGCAAAACCATAAAACGGGGTCCAAAGAAGGGTCAAAAGTCTTCCTAAATAGGGCCTACGCTCCTTGAATATAGGGCCAAAAACAGTCCAGTGAAACTGGTTTTCTAATTGGCTTGAAACTTTTAAGAATCATTCCCTGTGCTAAGGTGACTAGCATTTTTGGGGAGAGAGAGAATTTTAGGGGGCCCTTAAATGGGCTAAAAGACATTTCGTCCCTAATTAGTTTTAAAATTTTATAGCTAGATGTTCTTTGGCTAAGGGGGTGTAATACAAAAATAAATTAGGAGTAATTCTTCTCCCCCTCCTCAAAAATATTTTCTCTTCCCCTCCTTTGAAAATGAGGTTCTATAAAGACCAAATACTTTTTTCTGATCAGATCACAAATTATATCCTTAAGCCCTCAGACCAGGAGGAACTTAATGCTCAACAAAAAGAGATACCCCACCCCTAAAACCAACAGTAAAAACTTTCGCACTACGACGAGAAAATTACACCCCTGGATTTCAGCGTTAAGGGGACTTTTACGAATAAAAAAAATTGAGCCGTGGGCACGGGTCCCCAAAACAATGGGCAAAGCATGTTCTATTCGGCTGGTTTAACATTTGTACATTTGCATCTGGATGACCTTGGGTTAAGAGGACCCTAATCTAAAAAAATAGAAAAATTTAGGTTTATCTGAAAATAGGGGGTGGGGGTCTTGCTAAAATTGGGTCTTTGGTATCTGAACCGGTATTTTTTAGGACATTTAACCGTGGCAAAGTTTGCTATTTTCGGAACCCAAATGCATGTAAAGTTGGGATAATAGCTTGTTATTTCCGGGACCCTATAAAATCCAGGAAATTGGATTTAAGTTGTTCCTTGGAAACAAACGTTGAATTTAGTTGGATGTGTTCCCTGGGAACGCGTATTCGTTCACTCTTTCCTTGTCCCTAGATTATTTACTTATTTTTCCTTTGTAAAAAAGTTTTTTTTTAAGTAACGATCCCATCGATACCCATCAGAGGCAGTATGCTATTATAACATTACTTTAATGATTCTTCATGTTGACCCCGAAAGGGGCCAACAAACTTTTTCTTTATTAACAGCTTCAAACTTGAAACCGTAAGTTCCTGACAAATCCAACCCTATTATTCAAGAAAGTTTTAGTTTGGAAGTACGAGTCACCTCAAAATTCCAGCCAAAGAATGCACTAGCAACTTTTTCTATTGACCTGGGTGTAGCATAGTGGATTGGTGCTCTGCTTGGCAATACGAGGCCCAGGGTTCGATCCTCGCTACAGCAAGGTCGGTTGACAAGCTTGCTACTTGTCCCTGTAAAAAAGACCCAGCAACTTAAACGTTAATTCGATGCCCTATGTGTTAGTAATGACCCTGGAAGATCTTTATTTGCTTTTTATTTTTCATTGTTCGATTCGCTTGAACTTTCAGATTATTGCCACAAATTTTATGTTAGGGTTGATTGAGTATAATCTGATCTAGAAATGGGCTAAAACAGTTTTCCCTTAGTAACTTAAAATTTGGAGCCATAAACATCCAGGGAAAATAAACCTAAGATAAAAAAATAGTGAGGGGGTATGCGCCCTCAAAAATAGGGCACAAAAAGGACAAAAGATAGTAATTTTTTGAAAAGTTTGAAACTTAACGCTCTAATTTCATCGGCCAAGGGAGAACTAGTTTATACTAATAATTTTGGTATGGGGCATTGGCCCCTAAGATGGAGCTCCAAAATGGGTCAACTTCTTATGGTTGACTTGGACCTTATGTCCCAGGGTTCTTGGGCCGTGAGAACCCCGATGCACAAGACAAAATTTAACAGAGACTTTGGATCCCTAGAAAACAACACCAAAGGAAGGGCTGAAAATATTGATTGGCGTCCAAAGCCCCTAAATATAGGGCCAAAAATGTTCCAGAGGAACTTTTTTCGATTCGCTTCACATTTTCAAGAGTTGTTGCCGAGGCTAAGGCGACCAGATGTTCTGTTGAAAGATGGGAGGATGTTATGAGGTCCTAAGACGGGCAAAAAAACTTACTGGTCATAATAATTTTGAAACTTACAGCCACGTTGACCTTTATATTTTAATTTGACTTAAAATTAAAAAAAAAATTGTTTGAAGGCACAGGGAACCACTAACTGAATTTAGGGTGCCATGCATATTTATTAGGAAGAGTGCGATGTTAGGGACCCCAGAAATTGGCTAAGGACTTTGTTTTGCCTTGTAAGTAGTGTTGGGCGATAATTTGATTAAACTACATATCGCTATATCGATAATTTTACTTTCGATGTTTGATAATCGGTGTCATGATTTTGATATTTCTGGTCAGATTTTTTGCTCAGATTAATTTTAGGTTTTGCCAAAATTCAAGGATAAAAATTGTAAACTAAAGAGCATGTTGCACAATTTTTTTCCAGATTTTGAATAAAATACAGAAAAAACTTCTATTACATGAGCAAATACTAAAAAAAAACAACATAATTTGGAATTACTTGGGCTCAGGTAAAGAAAAATAAGCTATTGGCTATTTTTGGCTATTCAAATCAACACAATATCAATATTTTCTCTGAGCATTGGTTCAGCCTTTTTGTAATTAGGTTAAAAATCTTTATGTTTCAACTGAAAGTAAGGAGCAACACTAAAACTTAGAAGTATAGAAATTATTCCGTATATGAGGGGAATAACCTATCCTCAATACCTTGCTTTTCACACCAAAATTTCTTTTTGTATCTTAATAATGTCCTTAGTCTAATTAGACAGCTCTTGTGTTTCAGGATTTGTTCTTATATATTTAGACAAAATGTTAAAATTAGCTTAAAGAGAAAGGTACTGAAAAGGGGGATTTGCCCTAACATACGGGATAATCCTGTTCGTTTTAAGTATTAATATTGCTTTTATGAAATCTGGCTTTTATGAAAAATTACACCAAGAAAATTCCTCCTTGGAAAGTTATTTCCAGTAAGATCTCCCATCCCCAGATCATTCGATCCCTGATGAAAAGTCCCCTAAAAAAACTTCTTGTGGACAGTTCCGCCTGGAAAATTATTTTTAAGCCTACTTTCGTTTGAAAAAGACTTGTTTTTCTTTAAATTTCTAATTGTTTTTCAAGTCATGCGGGAGAACCTTCCTCCTTGGAAAATTTTCCCCGAAATTCTCCCCTCCCAGTGTCTCAGTGGAGAGTTTCTCACATGTGAAATTCCCCACATGGAGAATCTCTCCCACAGAAAACCGAAAAGCCCAGCAGACAATCTCAACCGCTCTGGATATTTTCCCTGGGCAATTTCCCCGGAATATTTCCACATGCAAAATAGAATTGGCAAAAAGAGAGTAAATCAAATAAAATAACTTTCCAGTAGAAATCTGGTTAATCCCCTGTCCCCGTGAATAATTTCACTTTTAAAATTCTTCCCCAGAAGCTTCCCTCGCCACGGAACATTTTTCCCTTGAAAAATATCCCATAGAAAATTCCCCCCACCCACAAAAAATTTACTCTCCCTTAAAACTATCTGTTTACTTCCCAATGACACATATTATATGTAAACACAAGACAAATTTCATAAGTTACAACCGTTTCCTTCAGGGACTTCAAGGTCATGTCATCCCCAGAAGCATGATACAAGATCTTTCAACTCTGCTCATCACAATGGGTATCCCAAAATTTTAATCGAATGACCTTGGGAAAAAAGAGCATGGGAGGGAGGAGGGGTATAGTTACCCTCCAATCGTTTTAGTCACGAAATTAGTAACTATGGTCTTATATGACCATCGGTTTGATATGACCACCCTGCCAAAAAAAAATACACACAGACACAAGAAAAAACAAATAAAAGAACAAATAAACACGCATCCGTGATCTTTCTTCTGGCAAAAAGTACAAAATTTCGCATTTTTTCAGAAAGAAACTAGATAACCTTACAGTATGGTTCTCTGATATGTTGAATCTGGTCGTGTGATATTTATTAAGATGCACTGACTTTTTAGGGGCGGTCCCCTTCTAAAAATTATACAAATTTTCCTTGGCTTGCAGCTTTTGATGGGTACATGAAACTTGAGGTATGCTATACATCTGGAGTCGACTGAAATGTTCCTTACTTACAGTTTGTTACCACAAGCTATTTGATTATTAACTAGTCAGGCTTGAAATCCACTCTCGGAAAGGATTTTGGTGGCAAGCATGGATATTAATTTCATGATAACTTCGTATAGGTATTTCTTAAACCCGCATTACAAGACTTTCATGACTTGAGTTGTTCAGTTTTTCTTGGAAATAAAGATTACCTACTAAAAATCTAAAGAGCCATGACAGATACAGCTGCTGACGAAACTTGCCTGGCATTGACTTCTAAAACTTGGTCTTGTGAAACCCACAAACTGGCTTGATTCTGTAGTGGCTGAATCACAGGGAGTGTCACGGCACATGCGTCTACTAATAAAGATTTCAGAAAGACCCAATCCATGTATCTTGCTATTTACTCTCAACTTGGAGAAGATCGTCAGGGGTAATATGCAATTTTTAGAAACTTAGATTGAGAGATGTGGTAATTTTGACGAGTGTAATCTGAACGAAGTCTATACGCCTAGGAGGTATTTTATCTAGACAAGCCTTTTGGAAGTTCTCAGCAGCATTTGAGATCCCACCCTCACTAAACGATGTTTTCTAACGGGCTATGCCTTCTTGTGGATACAGCTATGCATGCTTTGCATCGGCGTATATGCGTCAGCATATTGAATAGATTATTCTTAGTTTCTACCATTTAAGAAACAATTTTCTACGTTGGATCTTTTCTGCTGGATATTCATCGGTAGGTACCGGAAAAAGCTGAAATAATATCGTTTTCGATATCGATATTTACGCTTCAATATGCAACATCAATACTTGGCGCGATATGTTGATATATCGATATCCAATATCGCCCAACACTATTTATAACTTTGAAGATTGTAGTCACAACCCCCTGGTATAGAGGAGGCAAAGATAAAAAAAATATTCGGCGGCATACACTCCCAAAAGGACCAAAACGTTCTTCAATCAGCTAATAATATAAATCCTTAAGTCTGTTGGCCAAGAAAAAACCCAATGCAAAAGAATAACAGTTTAAAATCCCTTTTCTCTCTCAAAACTTCTAAACGAATTAAGCGTCATATACATATAATTGAAAACGATTAACAGATTGAATAATTTGACTTTTATATGCAAAGATATTGACACTATTAATACGCTCTACATGGTCTCTTTCATTAGAGCATGTGTATGAGGACACAAGCTTTGAACTGTACCTACTAAAGTTCGTGATTCGAGTTCACTCATCAATTTAAACAGAAAAATATATCCAGGTGAACCAATATTTCTACTCTCGGCATACAATCAGGCTACAAATAGACCCTATCGTTTTATTCTACTGGACCTCAATCAGTGCACACCCGAGGGATTTAGGTGTAGTTATTTATATTTTCTACAATGAAATTACCGCAAATGTTCCACTGAACAGCAAACGGTTGTTAGTTGCCATCGTGGCACTGAAGAAACTACTTGAAAACAGACATTTATTCACCGTCCAAGACAACTCAAAACTGCAGCTTAGGAAGGACATACTCAAACATGATGTTGACGAAGAATTCATCAATTTCATATCAGAGCTTTGTTTAGATTTAACTGATGGTAATTTTCAACTGCCATAAGTAGTTAAGCAGCCTAAAAAGCAGCATTGTTCACTTGTACGTTCCTTAGCGGCAACAGCGGGCAAAGGAAACTATTTTAAAAGAAAACGGCTTTTTCAAGCCGGTGGAATCTTCTATACACTTTTACTGCCAATCATTGCAGAACTTGTAAACAGTTTTCTCTAGATGTCCAAACCTTATAAATTGAGTCCAATAGAACTCACCCTTTCGCCAAAGGAGCATTTCAAGGAGAATCTCAATAATTTCATTAATAATGAGACAATTGCCAACAATGAAAAAGTAATTTTGCTTCGAAATACACTTCGACGGGTCGACAAACTTAAACTCTACCGTGAAAGACCGCTCAATATAGATGTCATTGATCACAAGAAGGAAATGAATTAAAATTCCAAAATTTCTCAGCCAGCACCAACATCAAAAGAAGATTTGTCTAAGGTTTTGATATATTTTGCATACCGAGTGTCTGATTCCTATCGTGAGTTGTTTAAAAGACTCTTGACTTATCTCACTGAAAGCGAACTGGCTCAAATTGATGGTAGTTGAAATGAAGTTATAATCTACGGCAAGACCTGCATTCTACTTCATTTACTATCAGATTTGATAAAAAATAGTAAAAGACTCTTATCATTGGACAGTGATTTGCATAAATATTTAAACTCATCAAACCTCCCCAAAATTCTTATTGGTAATAGGTGCATTTTAAAATGATCAATGAAATTTAGTCAAATATCAAAAGATTTTTTAAATCATTTTTGAAAAATACAAGCACACTAAGTGGCAATGATTTGACGAGAGTGGGGGAGGACTCGAGAGAAGCTGTCTTAGTATCACTGCATCACTCTCACCTGTTAGTACGCAAAAGGACAGTGGACACTTCAGTGGACAATGGACATTTCACTACGTGCTTACGTTTAAAATGGTTGAAGTTATGCAACATGTTTATAAGAATATTGGACAAGTGGGAAGTTTGAGTTCAACCACAACATTTGCTCAAGCCACTGGACTTGAAAAGAAGCTAACGGCTGAGCAATCACAGACACACTACGTCGCAATCATAGAGTTCGGGGTAGTCACTATCGAAAAACTAGAGCATTTTTCCCATTGAAAATATTACAAGCAGATCTTTTGACACAAGATGAGATTCAACGGTATCACAGTGAGCCATACACGTATATTCTACTTGCAACCAGTGTTTTTAGTCGCTATGTAAATGTCATTCAAATACACTGGAATGTATCAGATAGAAAAGATATCAAAAAGTCATACTCAAAGGGCTAAGAGACAGGTTCCTGCTCGTTAGCTAACATAAAACTCTGTTTTGGATTCGAGAATATATGAAAGATGTAGACAATACCCAATGATTTCTATGTGACATTTATGTGCAATGTCTCTGCCTCTAGAATGATTTGAAAAAACAATTAGTTTTTGGAAAGAACTCTCCCCCACCATAAGATTCAACGAGGGAAAGTATGAAGTTGCTCTAGCCGATTGTGTTATCAAGTCTGATACATTGAGGAAAGATCGTATATATGAGATAAATGGTAGATCAACCGATTGGCCCGTGTATTATAACCGATAATTATAAGCCCGTATTATAAGCCCGTGGATTATAACCGAATAATGTACAAAATCACTTAACTCTGATTTATACCCATATGTCATACTAAGATATGAGGAATTAGGCATTTTGAATATTTTGTGTTGTGTAATCAATGAACAATCTCTACTCGTAAGAATGGTGCATTTCAATTTAATTATTCAATGGATAAAGGGAAGATTTATATTGGCTTACCCATTGACAATAAAAAGATTCATCTCAATGATAACTTAAGATGTGTTCTTGGCTTCAAACAGAATGCAATCAATGACAAAAGCGCTAGAGCTACAAATGGGGCTGACCGTGCGATTTTTGCAGAATATCCATCGGGTTTCTCCTTGGACAGCTGAAAATTTCTTTCAGTGTAAAGAATCTTATCCCATAGTCACTTCATCTCTAAATCTATTCAATTCAGAAAGTTTAGATGTTAGTATAAACATGGTTACTATCAACCATTTTACCACAACAACCACTCTCTTAAAACATACATTTTCAAATTCATTCCAATGAGGACTACTTCATAGATTTATCATCCACATTTATTTATTCAAAAGTTATGGTGAAGAAAGAACCTGACAATCAAACTCCTGCCGTTTCCAACGTATTATCCTATGAAAGTTTCGTACTAAACAATTTTTACAGCCGCATTTATAAAGAGCCTATTGAATTTGATAAGATGGGTTTTGAAGGCCTAAATATAAGCATCCAAAGAGTAAGTTCGATCCGGTACCTTGGTGTGGAGATTGATTATAATCTTTCGTTTAAAGATCATCTTGGTCGTCTACGAATTAAAGCAGCACAAGGAGTTGGAATCATGTATAGGTTGCAATATTTTTTCCCTTATGAAATATTAAGATTGTTATATTTTTCTTTAGTTCATTTCATTTATCATATTGTCCTATTGTTTATCTGGCATAATTTAAAACCCATCTTAAACCGTTAAAAATTGTTCAAAACCGGGCTCTAAGGATTTTACATAAGTATTTACCATCACCTTCGTCATACCCTGGTAAGACGACGACAGAAACTCTTTATTTGTTAATGCATATTCTTCCTATTTCCTGTCTATATAATTTTTCTTCGGTCCTTTTTAAAATTAAGTATAACCGTCAAATGCTCCCAGTTTATTTTCAGTCCATTGATTTGCTTGGGAGAAAGGGCGAACTTCATCATTATGAGCCTCGGCATAAAGACCAGCGTATTTCTTCTCGATTTATAACGGAGGGATCGAGATTTTCACCAAGGAACATGGTAATAAGCGCATGCAGAAAAAACTTCATACTGTTTATGATGACACTAAATCATTTAATATAATATGACATGAACTTTTAAGTTTTTTCCTAGAAACTTTTCACCATTAATCTTTTTTAATCTTTTTTTTCTCTATGGATTTTTTTATTTTATTTTTTCTTCCAATTTTTTTCAATTTTTTTTCATTTTTTTTAATTCATCGTCTCTGCTTCATTGCTCATGATGTCATTATCTGTGCACGTTTGTTTGATTGTTTTGTTACTGTGATTTTTATTTTGTTTTTCTGCTTTGTGTGGTGGGCAATGGACTTGGGTATTGGATCTTCAACTAATATTGTTTATGTTTTAAATATTGATGGGGTCAACACAATCACGAGCTCTATATTTCCGTGGTGACCCAGTGTAATTTATTTGTTATGCGTATTATATTAATACAAATTGAATTGAAAAAAAAATTGAATTGAATTGTTTAGACAAATGTTTGTCTGCATAAACTAAATATTGGTGAGTACTAGCAATAATCTATCAAAATGTTTTAGCAATAATCTAACAAGCTATATGTAATTCATGTTGATGACTCCGAAGTCCTACAAGGAAAGGAGGGTACTGGCAATGGGCTATGATTATAGATCAAATATTAGTACTGATGCAGAACTCGTGTGAGCGGTGAGCAAGGAGTACCATTTAGTTGGTAAACTAAGTGATGAATTATTTAATATAGCTAAATGGATGCATCCCAATGCTAAGATTGACATAAAGTTTCAGTTCGCTCCGTTCAATTATATTTTAAGAAAAACATATGACGCCTCACCCGACACAAATGTCAATATGCAGTAATACATCGAGTACGAAAACAAAAGGTTATTAGTTTTGTTGCTTTGGCAATTGAAAAGTTAAGAGTATCTAGAAATAATATCAAACTACTCGTTCCTCATATAATCACCAATCAACGATATATTACCACAGGTTCAAATACCTAGACAGATTCTTCATTTGTCAATGGTGAAATTCCATAGAATTTTGCCACAGGATCATGAACAAGTTCTCTAAACAAATCCGAAATGTTTGAACTTTCCTCTCTCGTATGTAAAGCAAATAGAATTCCTCTCTATAAGTTATCCTTTGAAAAATCCAATAGGACCCTAAATATATTGACAATACAATCCATGGATCAAGATGCACAACTATTTGAAAATGATATAACAGATACAATGCTTGCAATAAGTCAGAGTATCATTGTACTGGACTTATCTGGTACTCTAGGTCTGAGCATTGTCCGAACGGCACTGTACTTTTAGAGTGTCTTTTTACCAAACCAATGACAGCGAGTGTAGCATTAATTCCGCTAAACCAATTTGAAACTTATTGGGAAATTACCTCCGACGGTAGTGTTCTATTAGACTTGGCACCATGAACACACAAAAACAAAAACGTATTTTACATCGATCCATACATGCCCAATTACAAACTCTATTGCCTACCCTCGGCTTTCCTTAAACATATTCCTAGTTCTAACAATACCATTATCGCTACTAATAATATTCCTTTGACTGCCCAGGCGGGGCGTTGGCTATGCATCTTTCAAATAGCGAAGAATGTAGAATTGTTTGGTCCACTTGGTCTATCATATGCATTCTTCACGCCTAACATCAAAAACTCCTTTAAATGAAGTGGGAATAGTGGGAGGGTTTGCCCTTCAATTACTTTCAACCATTATAAAAGGTACTAGCCCTCTCAATTTCTAATCAATTGAACTCTTTTTGAAATCACTAACGACAAATCCTTCTGTATGAAGTGTCCTGGTCTAAAAACAATAAATAATATATTATGCCCATATCGCTCTTTACTTAGGCAGTGCTATTTAACTGCCTAAGTAAGAATTCTTAGATATGACTATTATATAATATCATTAACTTATTAATGTTTAAGATTATAAAGTTTCGTGTTACCCATTAAAAGCTACGAGCCTAAGAAAATTTGGCTAATTTTGGGAAAAGGTGAATAATATCCCCTGAAAGCAAAAGAATCCTAAAGAAAATCACACTACCACATTTATCGTACGCGTGAACACTATTGTATAAGTTTCAAGCTCTCATCTGTAAAAACGTGGAAGTTTGTGTTTTTGCCAGAAGAAAGACCACGGATATATGTTTATTTGTTTTCTTTTTTTTGTTTTTCCCCATGGGTGATCGCATCAAAACATAGCCCTAGAATATCAGGAAAAGAATCATTCAAACGGAAATCAAAATATTTAGTACCTATAGTTGAAAGGTTCAGTAACAATGTGTTTGGGGATAACATGGTCCCCCAGAGCCCCTGGGGAAAGTCTGTAATTTATAAAAATTTGCCCATTGTTTCTGCATAGTATTTGTTATTCGAAAGTATACATACATTTTTGGGAGGAGGGGTGAATTTTCTGCACGCGGGATTGTCCACGAGGAAAATTTCCTGTTGGGAAGTGAGTTTCCAGGGGATAAACTTTCTAAGGGAATTTCGCACTGCAGAAATTTCACACTGGGGAAATTCACCAGAATTCCTATAAAAAATTCTTTTATTAGTCGTATTTCCTCTTTGCCAACTCAATTGTAGATGTAGAGATGTTAATGGGAATTGTCGGAGGGATAATTATAGCCGGATTCGAATTGTCAAGAGTAACTTTGCAGTAAGAGAGAGGGCTTTTCGATGGAATAAACTCTCCATGGGGAGTTTGCCACGTGATAAATTCTTCGGAGGGAATTTTCTGCGGGATCAACTTTTTACTAGGAAGCAGGGTATTTGGAGAATAAGGAAGAGTATATTTCTAGCATGATTAAAAAAAAATCAGAAATTAAAGTCTTTTTCAAGTGAAAGTATGCTAAGTATAATTTTTCACACAGAATCGTTTGCACGAAATTTTCTGGGTTATTTTCCTGTAGAATAGAGTTGTCTGGGAATATTTTTCTGGTGGGGGTGGGTATTTTACGTGGGACTAACTTTCTATGGGGGGAGTT
Source organism: Artemia franciscana (assembly GCF_032884065.1). NCBI lineage: Eukaryota > Metazoa > Arthropoda > Branchiopoda > Anostraca > Artemiidae > Artemia > Artemia franciscana. The sequence continues at coordinate 27,534,043 of NC_088865.1, read as the reverse complement.
TCTGTGGAAGGAGTGAATTTTTCATAGAAAAGGAGTCAGATTTCCCGGTATTATTTAAAAACGAAATCAAATCGGAGATTAATAAAAATAAATAAATAAAAGGGGAGCAAGGTGCTGAAGAGGATGTAACCCCCTCATACACGTAATAATTTCTGTTCATCTTAAGTTATGATGTTGAATTAATTTCACTTTACTTTCAGTTAAAAAAACTTCTTTCTATTTAATTAACAACTTAAAACAAAATTATATCATTCCTAAGCTCCTACTCAAAGAAATGGAGATTGAAACTATTTGAAAAATGTTAAAAATAATCCAGCTTATGTTAAAAATATTTCAGGCCATATTTTCGATGAAGGAGTTGACACTGAATTTCCGAAATGATTTCAAAATATTGCACTATCTGAAGCTTTTAATCCATGTAAATTTTGGTATTATCTTTAGAATGAGTTTTACCAGCCATAAAATTTGGCAATGAACGATAAAAGCCTGTTTACTAAGTGCGAGTTTAGCATGTAGCTTCGGGATTGCAAGTCCGATATAGAAAAGATGCATTGCAAGTCATTCCCGTACGATAAAAATCTATAATATTTCTATGAGCAAGATTTGGCTGTAAGTCTTTCTACTTCAAATGGGGTCGGTTTTATCGGATAAATGCCTAAGTGCCCTCTGTGATTTTTCAGCCCAAGAAAAGGCGTTCCCGTGGTGTCATAAATCTAAAATATTATGAGGTTTATAAGGTCTGTTTCTAAAATATGAAAGTAGTAGTCTATTGATTTTGCACTGGTATTGTGAAGCCTTTTTTAAAAAATGACAAAGATTCCTCTGAATATGAATCTTACTGTCCAATTACCGTATCTTCTTCCTTGAGTAGACAGATAAACCTACTTGCTATTAAAGAAGGAACTGTTTGTTGTTCTTATTTGGATTCGCGCTAGATGTAAAAAGTGTGAGCAGGAACGGTATATATAGCCTTATCGTAAATCTTTTAACTTATTTTAGGGACCATGGAGAACCCCTAATTTTCACAAATCATGATATTTTTTGGAATTTGACTCAAATATTCATTTGTATTTGGAACTTTCAGTTCTGAGTCGACATCTTGATCATTCTACAGTCGCATGTTTTAAAACATATAAATAAAAAGTTTGATGTCGAAGTTAGGATGCCTTCTTTTGGTGGTCATACTATTTACAATTGCATTATTCCTGCACGCATTAGACAATGTGTCATTACATCTCCCTCGTTTTATGAGAATAGCTTCCTAGAGACGGAGTCGCATATAATCACTATTCGTATTTACCACGGGGTTAATGTTTTCCTGTTGAATTATGCTGATGATCTGTTCATCTTATGCTATTCCTTACCTCCTAAGGAGTATCGAATGTAATTTAGAGAAAAAAATAACGCCTGGCAATGATCTTCATCTCAATCCCCCACTGTGCCCCTCCTACGAATGGCCGCCTCTCTCACTAAAGACTGTTCCATTAGAGACCATAAAAAACCACCCGCTCTCCTACTGAAGGATCCTGTCTGCCCTAAGAAAGAATTTCATAAGACAGGGTGTGCAAATATTCGTTATGTTAAAGCGACTAAGGATAGTGTTATGGTATCGGTACTATGTCAAGATGCATCGAAGCTCAGTTGTGCTCTAAAGGTTAATTTTTCTGAAAGTATAATAACTTCCAAGCCTCGGTGATTTTTTGGAATTATAAGAAGTGTTGACATTGATTTTGATGTTAGTGCCTACGCATCGGACTTTCCGGGTATAATCGAATTTAATCGGCTAGGAAAATCGCAAACTATGAGAGTTTTTTTTTCAAACAGAAGAATACCTGCATTTTTACATCACACATGGCATCAAATTCTGTTACGAGCTTTTCCGAGTGGAAAGTGATCGTATTCAGCCCAGGCGTTGTAGTAAATGTCAAAGTTTTAACCATGGTCAAAATCAATGTAAATCTGAATGTTTTAAAGACTCCCCATGTCAAGTGCCAGTTAAATGTGCCAGTTGTGGCTCGAATGATAATCCAGTTTACAGCTTCAGATGTCCGATTTGAAAGAAATTTTGTAAATGAATGTATTACTTCGTGTTACGTCCTTTAATTCAAATGGTGTGTTAGGGAAATTACCTGTACTTCATAGTTTTTTGAATGAAAAATCATCGTTATTATGTCTTCAAGAACACCACCTCCTTGATCATTCGTTGAATCTGCTGTCTAGTTTGTCTATTCAGCATGATATTTTTGCTGTTCCCGCTATGCCGACTGGTGGGCTTCCCTCCCGTGGCTTAGCTTCTATTTTACCCAAGTCTCTTAATGCAACTATTCTAGCAATTGATACAAATTTTTTAGCTTGTAGTTTTTCAAACGTAGTTTTAATTAATTGTTATTTTCCGACTGATTACCATGATGATATTTCTTTTGATGCGTTTATTCAATGCTGTTTTAAACTTAGTCGTTTTGTCTCTAGTTTACAGTCGAATTTGCGTACTTATATTTTAGGTGATTTTAACTGTGATCCAAATATAGCGAATGAAAGGGGTACAATTTTATCATCTTGTCTTCCTAATTTTTCTGTTTTACCGAAGTCCCAGGATTTTACTTATATTCATTGGAGTGGTAGTACAACTAATATTGATCATGTTTTTTCTTCTAAACCAAGTGATCCTTTGCCTGTGGTTATTGTAATCGAAGATTTCCCCGTTAGTGACCACATGCCGCTTCAATACCCTTTACCCCCTTTGCCTTCTCGTCCTTCCCCAGTTCGTTCTTCAGGTAATAAGCTTCCTAAATTTTTTGATCGGGTTGATTGGAATCCAAATTTTAAACCGCTTTACCAAGAAAGAGTTGGGACTTTAATTGATAAAGTTTTTATTCCTGATACCTTGGATTCAATGGACAGTAAACCATCTTTGACTATTAATTGTCTTTATTTTGGATTAATCCATTGCTTAAAGTATGGTGCTGCGGCAGTTTTATCCTACTAATAGGATAAGATTGGGCGCGCAGAAACCTTTTTGGAGCCTCAATCCTTTTTTGGTAAATTCTAATAAGGCGGCAAAACAAGCGTATTGGGAATGGCGGAAGCTTGGTAAGCCTAGAGACTCGCATCCAGCTTTTTTGCTAATGAAAATGAGAAAGGCCGAATTCCAAGCGGAGCTCCGCCGTCATAATAACCTGATCATGGAAGAAGCTTCTTCAAATATTGATAACGACAAGGACAAGAATCTCCTTTGGAAAGTTCTCCGAGGCAATAGGCGGACTAACATGCCTGATACTAATTCCACACCATCGCTAAAAGAGTGGGAAAATCATTTTTCTAAGTTGTCGACTTCGCACGATTCTAACAGTGTTGTGTTGCAATTAAATGAAAGGTTGAAGAATTTTTCAACTGATTACAGGATATCTGAGGATATATTATGTAAAGCAATCAAAACATTAAAGGCGCAGTCGGCTAACGATCATGATAGCGTATTTGCTAATCACCTCAAATTTGCCGCTTCTTCTTTTCTTATTACTCTACTGGCATTTTTTAACCTTTTACTTATTACTGGTTTAGTACCATCGTCATTCTATATTGGCATAGTTACGCCTATTCCTAAGAGCGGGAAGAAAGACTTGTCATCTTGTAGTTCCTGGAGGGAAATTACTAGGTTTTCTATGATTGGGAAAGTGTTTGAGTTGTGTTTGAAGGATCTTCTTGAAATTCTTGACGTTGGTTCTAATCAATTTGGTTTCAAGAGAGGTTTGGGATGTGACCACGCCCGTGCATCTTTCAGCAAAGTTATTAAAGAAGCGAGAATCTCTGGTCAACTGCTAAACGCCTTCTTGGTTGATATCAAAGGGGCCTTTGATAACATTCCTTATGCATCTGCACTGCTCGCTTTTATCCATGCTGGATTGCCCCTAGCTGTCATTCGAGTCCTTCGCTCTTGGTATTCTGGATTAAAGATCCGTATTTGTCCAGTTCTTCTCTCAGTCCAAATTAATTCAAGTGGGTAGAGGAATTAGACAAGAGGGAATTATTTCTCATTATATATTCAATTCATGTTTAGCTAATGCCCTTAATTCTCTTTCCTGCTCTTTCGTTTCATTATCTCGAAATCTGTCTTACATTGCATATGCTGATGGCATTATCCTTCTAAGCCAGTCCAAGTCTAGTCTTGTTTCTAATTTTAATATTTTAATTAATTGTTTAAAAGGTTTGGGCCTTTTTATCAGTTTTAAAAATGTCAATTTTTGTTGTAAATTGTTTAGAGGATAATGTCAGGGCGACTCTCGATTGCGGTAATGGTGTTATTTTCCAGTCATCGCCAATAGTAACTTATTTGGGATTACCTTATGCTGCTTCGAAAAGAGATTTTAAACCAGTCCTGGTTCAGCATGTTCAAATGAAACTACGCAAGGCATTTGGTCTTTTAATTCGTTTCCGGGGTCTTTACCGTCCGGAAGTCCTTGGTCGTATGTATGCTGTTGCTCTGCCTTACGTGTTGTTCCCGTCCCTCCTCTTCTGTAATTTCAGATCTTCTGATCTCTCGCCCATTTAAGTTTCTTATTTTAAATTTTGCAAATTTTTACTTGGTTACCCCCTTTCTTTTAGTAACCCTGAGATTGTTTTAAAGCTTAAAGTGAAGGATCCTGTATTCTGTATAAAGAAAAAATATAAAACATTTGAAGACAAGGCGAAAATTATCCTTTTAGGCCACAATTTATTTTCGATTTTAGTAACAGTTCTGGCTCTTGATGATTTATAGGCTAAATTATTTAGCAAGTGTTTTTGTATCTTTTTTTTCTCTTTTTAAGTGTTTGATCAATATTTGATATTTTTTTTATTGTAAGCGTTATCATTTGTCTTTTCTTTATATTATATTGTAGCCTACTCCTCATTTTTTGAGGGAAATAAAGAAAATAAAATAAATAAATTAAAAGTTATTATTTTTACAGATAATAGAAGAGTTTTAGGTTTCTTTCTATAAGCATGTGGAGTATATTTTGGGTCTACCACCTTGAAAAGGTATGACTCTTTAGTGATTGTTTCAGACTGAGTAAGCTCAGTTCGAAACAGTCCGTAGCTGAGTAATTTTTTTTTACTCAATAATTTGAATTTATATGTTTGTTTGTAATGGGCAATAAAGTTACTCCTTTATCTCAAATTCACATTAACTATGAATTAAATATGTATATCATAACTGCTTCGAACGTATTTACCCTTCCTAAAATTTCAGTTTTAAATTAACTCTAAATACCAATATACAAAAGGATAAAAACGATGAAGATCCTCCAGAGCAATTGCTGACGCATAAGGCGTCGAATCCAAAATACCAATATGAGTGATACTTCATGCTTTTTGATCATAAGTGTACAACCAGAATACCATTCTAGCATCTTCATTAAAACTAAGAAGCTTCTTTATTCATCATAAACCATACTCTCTGCCAATATATCTCATCCTTCCTACATGAATAATAGATTTCTGTACCGCTCAATTTTTTGTTTCCTATCTTTAAGAGATGAGCTTCCGAAAGACGCCTGACTTCGTAGGTCAAAATGACAATAAGATAGATGTCCGGCATTTGGTGTTTCTCAAGCTTAAAAAGACTGGTACTTGTGCAAAAAAATTCTGTTTTTTTCACATCTAGAGTATATGACGAGTGATTTAAAGAGGTAGTCGTTGGTTTTATAAATTAGTTAAACATGTTGTTGTTGGAAATCCTGCTGGCATTGCTTTATAATTGCTTGAGGGTGGACCTTTTATGAATTTGACTAACTAGAACTGTGCATCCAAAGAGTGCTGCAGGGTGAACTTGACAAGAGGCATCTCTCGATGAAACTGAAGCCCAGTAAATTACATGGTATTTTACTTGATTTTAGTAAATTTTGGTCTACTAAAACCATTTTTTTGTTTTGGTAGGCTTTTTAAGCTGAATAATATCTTCCTGACTATGTTATCTGTCATTGGGTGCCTCCCCATTGCAGTATGATATTTATATATCATACTGCAATGTATGATATATATATATATATATATATATATATATATATATATATATATATATATATATATATATATATATATATATATATATATGATATATATATATAGTAGTATGATATATATATACAGTATGATATATATATATATATATATATATATATATATATATATATATATATATATATATATATATATATATATATATATATATATATATATATATATATATATATATATATATATATATATAGCGATCACAGTTTCTGTCGGTCTGTCCCGGTTTAGCTAGTTTGGTCACTTCCAGATATAAGCTACGACGATGAAATTTGGCAGGCTTATCAGGAACCAGACCAGATAAAACTAGAAATAGACGGTTACCCGATTCGACCATCTGGGGAGGAGTGGGGGGACGGTTAATTCGGAAAAATTAGAGAAAAAGAGGCGTTTTTAACTTACGAACGGGTGATCGGATCTTAATGAGATATGATATTTAGAAGGAATCTCTGTTTCAGAACTCTCATTTTAATTCCGACCGGATCCGGTGACATTGGGGGGAGTTGGAGGGGAAACTGAAATCTTGGAAAACGCTTAGAGTGGAGGGATCGGGATGAAACTTGGTAGCTAAAATAGGCACAAGTTCTAGATACGTGATTGACATAACCAGAACGGATCCGCTCTCTTGGGGGGAGTTTGGGGCGAGGGTTAATTATGTCAAATTAGAAAAAATTAGGTATTTTTAACTTACGAAGGAGTGATCGGATCTTATATGAGATTTGATATTTAGAAGAACCTCGTAACTCAGATCTCTTGTATTAAATCCTGATCGGATCCAGTGTCGTCGGTGGGAGTCGGGGGGAGGACTGGAAATCTTGGGAAAGCTTAGAGCGGAGAGATCAGGATGAAACATAGTGGGAAGAATAAACACAAGCCCTAAACACGTGAATGACATAACCGGACTGAATCCACTCTCTTTGGGGAATTTGGGGGGATGTTAATTCGAAAAAATTTGAAAAATTTAGATATTTTTAACATACGAACGGGTGACTGGACCTTAATTAAATTTGATATTGGAGGACTGAAAATCTTGGCAAACGCTTAGAGTGGAGAGATCGGGATGAAACCTGGTGGGAAGAATAAACACAAGTCCTAGACACGTGAATGACATAACTGGACTGAATCCACTCTCTTTGGGGGATTTTGAGGGGGGGTGTTAATTCGAAAAAATTAGAAAAATTTTGATATTTTTAACTTACGAACGGGTGACTGGACCTTAATTAAATTTAATATTTAGAAGGAACTCATGTCTCAGAGCTCTAACTTTAAACCCCGACCAAATCTGGTGACATTGGAGGGAAATGGAGGGGAAAACTGGAAATCTTGGATAACGCTTAGAGTGGAAAGATCGGGATGGAACTTGGTGGGTAGAATAAGCCAATGTCGTAGATACGTGATTGACATGGACTGGATCCACTCTATTTGGGGGAGCTAGGGGTCCAGTGCTTTGGCAAGTTCGGTGCTTCTGGACGTGCTAGGACGATGAAAATTGGCAGGCGTGTCAGGGACCAGTACAAATTGACTTGATAAAGTCGTTTTTCCCGATTCTGGGATTCTTAAGGCAGAGGAAAAATTAGAAAAAATGAGGTATTTTTAGCTGACGAATGGGTGATCGAATCTTAATGAATTTTGATATTTAGAAGGACCTCGGGTCTCAGAGCTCTTATTTTAAATCCCGACCGGCCTTAAGCCTCTGATTTTCCTTTTAAATCAATCTATTTATTTTTAGAATTTTTCTCATGCCATATGAGCTCTTAGCTCTTCCGACCTTGTCACAAGTGCCGAATGAGCTCTTAGCTCTTGTTATTCGTAGGCGAGCTTTTTTAAGTGTGAGAAACCATGTAGTGATCAAGATTGCTCAAATCCTCCAATCCAAATACTCAAATTGCTCAAACGTCCATTCAACTGGAGATCAAATAAGATTTATTTCTAAAAATGGTTATCCCAAGCCGAATTCGTAACTTAAAGTAAATAAATAGAGTAAAAGAAAAAAAAAACACTAATAAAGTGAAAAACGGTCAGTAAAAAAACATCAAAATACAATAAAGTCGTCAGAAAAAATTGAAACTTGTGGAAATGAAAGGGAATAAACTAAGTAACAACATAAGGCCAATTTAGTCTTATTATTAAGAAAAACAAAACACGATATAGTGAAAAACAAAATATAAGAAAGCTCAAAAAAGGACATACCAATTATGTACGGGACAAAAGTTCTTCTATATCTCTTGTTGTAAGTGGTATTGTGGTAAAAATGCAGAATTTTGTTTAAGCAGAACGAGGCAGGGTTGGGTCAGGTAGGGAAAAATGACTAAGAAGGAGGGGATATGAAGATTAATGTAGGCGAAACGCAAGGATATCCAAGGAACTTCCTGCTGTCAAGTTCTAATCTACATCAAGGGTATAGATTTGAGAAGTATGGCTCCCTAAACAGCACCTATGGGATACATTTAGTACCTTGCGGTCACAACCATTTTTATAAAATTAGAATTGAGATATGGAACATTTCAAGAGAGAAAAAATACGGCGTTGATGTTTTTACCGAAAGAAGTCAGATATTTTGAAGGATTTTAGAGACTCGTCACTAGTGTTAGGACATATAAAATTAGGCTATACAAAATTTATTTATACAGGTAAGAAGGACGGGTTGCATAGACAGACAGTGGGGGTCATGAAGAATAAGGAAGAAAGTTTTAAGTCTTGCTGAGGTTGGGAAGGTATCATTAAAAATATAACTTTAGTTGTAATTACGTTCCGTAAGCATAAGGTTTCATCTTCTGATAATTTATGAGGCTGGTAAACGTCAGGACAACAATTTGAGACGAACTTTTCAGGAACTGTTTTAGTAAGAGCTTACAATTCGAAATCTTAGGAGATGGATCAAATAAGCTTAGGGAAATAGTCCGGCAAAGTAGTAAAATATATCTTACGGAGGAAACTTGGACACGCTAATAAGAATACCAGCGAAAGTGTTTTAGGTTTGGTAGAAAAGAGGAGGAGTTTGTTGAATAAATCTTTTAGTGATATATCATATAAAAGGAAAGTAATGGAGCTAAAGAAGACATTTAACTATGAGCGAAGCAGGCTGAAATAGAGGCCATGGATAGAATTGCCAAGGATCTGGAAGATGCAGCAGTTAAGTTAAGAAATTGCAGGAAAGCATTCAGTCTGAACAAGTCTTGCCTAAAGCTAAAAGCGGGCGTCAATTAATGACAAGGAAAGTGTTAAAGAGAGATGGGCAGGACATTATGTGAATGTTCTAAAGCAAGACAATGTTGTAAGAAATGACACACAAAGGATGAAAGAGCGCAGGAATTAAAATCAAACGAAGGTTTGTTTTTCGACAAGGAGTTAGGCGCAGTACAGATATGCTTAAAAATAGTAAGATCGCAGTTGCCGAGAGCATGATAAATGAATTATTGAGAAGAGCAGTATGGCTCTTAGAGAGGGAGAGGGCCTACTGAACAAATTTTCACACTTAGACTAATAATTGATAAGAGTTCCGCTTCTTGTGACCCCTTCAGAACTTGATTATGTAGATTATAAACATTCGCTTGACTTAACCATAAGAAAAGCTTTACTGAAGATTTTTTTTTTGTATATTATGCCAAATGAGTACATCTTAATGATTGGAGTTAAATAGAAGAATAGTATTTCTGTGGTTAAGGTAGAAATTGAGGTTAATAGCTGGTTTAGTATCGTATCAGGAGTAAAGCGGGGTTGTGTTCTATCCCCGTTTACACAGATCGTATTGACAAACTTTTTTCCCATGGAACACAGCAAAGCCTATGGGAGAGCAAGGAGTCAAATGGGGGAAAAACTTTCCTAGTATATACAGACTATTTGAATGTTCTAGATAAAAATGTGAATAAAATAAATCAAACTTTTCAGAAATTGATAGTAAACGGTGCAAGAAAATATTTTAAGTTCAATGATAAGAAGACTAAGTCGTTCCGAATATGAATAAATGGAATAATGGAATAAATCCGAATATGAATAGGAATATGAATAAATAAAGGTAAAAATAATTTTAAGTAACGAGAAGATTGATCAAGCTTCAGTTGATAATAGTCTTTGCTAGTTAAAAAGCTTTTAAGAAAACATTAGTTAAATTGTAGTCTAAAAAGCGAGGAGTTAAGCAGGCTTTAGTTTTCTGGTAAATAAAAGTGGTACCATAAAAAATCCACACAATTGAATAAACGGATTATTTGTTTCAGTACGTGAAACAACTTGTGAACACGTCGAGGCTAAAGAACCAAATAGCTCGCTGTACGATAACCACCGAAAAAGAAAATTAAACTACTGCTATTACTTGTATCAACTTGCTGCTACACTAAGGCCCCTGAAGCCAAAATAGAGCCGCAACCTGCTCCTACACCAAATCTATCTAAAGCTCCATTCCTTAACTTCCCTCTTAAATTCTTTATTTCCTTTAAACCCTTCTTTACGACGTCTTCCCGTCTCACTCAGGGACGATCGGATTTTCGTTCAGTCTCAGATGGAGGGTCAATATAAGGCAGCTTGTCATCCTTAATCCACGAGTATAATATTCTCGAAACATTGTGATATTTTCTTTTACTTCGATCGCAATTGGATTAAATTTATAAGATTCCTTTTTGAAGCACTGAAGTACAAAATCCAAGCCTAACATTAAGACTATGGGAATAACAGCAGCAGATGTCCTCTTCCATACATCATAATCCATAGTTGTTACAAGTCTTGATGTTGCCTTTCACTCTAAATATGAGGAAGCCACCATACCCAGTCTCTATGCTGAATTTTGACCCTTGACATTTTAACATGGATTCTGTTTATGGACAAATCTTGTTCTTAGGGCATATTCACCATATCTCTCTTATCTGTGATGGTAAGCAAATGAATATGATATTTTATTCCCAATTTAAAATCATTCTATCATAAGAAAAGAGCAGCCACTCCCTAAGCAGAGATATTTTACGCTCAATTTAAATATATTTTCCAAGAGAAAGGGAATTAGGAGTAAAAACTATCTTTCCTTTTGGATCTAGAAGTGGAACTAAAGATATGATTTAACCTCCCCCCTTCCGAAAGAAATTACTGGCCTCCCTTTTACAGCGTGTTAGAAACATATAATAAAATACCTAAATTGATGGAACATCAAGCCAATCTACGCACTCAAATGGAGCTTACATATTAGGTGTAGGATTACCAATTCATTTATTGTGGACTGCAAATATGCTCAGTTAAGAACTAATCACAGTAAAGTAGTACTGGTACGAAGAATGAGAGGCTTTGAAAATAGATTTTTGCTCTTACCTGATCAACATTCTCGAAGTTTTTTGTCAATGATATTTTGGCACTATTATGACCAAAATCATTATACTTTTGACACAAAAGAGCATAAATCTGTACGTTGTTGTAACATTACATATTTTGTTTCTTAAATTGGGTATTATACCTTTAAGCCTCTGCTCAGATTAGCCCCCTTCCAAAGTTTTATTTTATTGGCTTAAATCACACAAGTGGTAAAAAGTAAAAAAAAGGACGCACACACACACAAAAAAAACAACAACAACAAATAATACATAAGGAGAATTTTGAATTCTTGAGGAAACAAAAAAACTTGTCACTGGGGCTTGGAACCTCTTCTTTAGAGTTCTCCAAAAAGTCAAATTTGATAGTGCATTTTTAATCAAGATCACAACCATTTTTGGAGGTATCTTGAATTTCTTCAACAATTGTGTAAATTTTCTTAATCTTGAAGCCTTCTAAGGGTATAGTTAAGCTTATAATTACATGATTGTATTTTTCGAATCAGACCCAAAACCAAATCCTTCTAATATACAAAAAATTAGTGGACGCCAACTGGGGGCAGGGGGCATTTTCCCACTCCACTAAATTTCAACAAATAGCTTTCCTTGGTATTTTCACTTTTTTAAAAATAGAAAGATTTTAAAATCAATTCAATCCCCAGCATTTCTATCAACTGACAAGCCTGTAAAAAAAAACATCAACCTTTGTTTTTAGACATGTTGAGATGTTTTTTTGTTTTTTTTTTTTACCATGGACAATGTTGTATTTTTGACTTCAATGTTAAATATTTTATAACTAAAAATAGGGTTTCATACCAAAAGATTTGCCACTTCACAGTAAAGAAAATGATACAGAAAACATTTTTACCAAGTAGAAATCCTCAATTTACTTTTCAGGCTCAAATATTTAAACAATGATAAAACTGTCTCAAGATTTTTTCACCATATCATGGGTGAGTAAATTTAAATTGATTCCCCCTCCCCCTATTGTTTCAACCAGACCATTGACTGTGTCCTTTGGATGGCTCATTTGGGATAGATAAGAATGACAAGTTTCCAAACTACGACTATCTAATACTACTTACTAAGCGTGCATTTACTCTCCATCTAACTATCTATCCATGCAAAGATAACACGAAGTTTTGAGGAATAAGTTGCTGGTACCATCATTTTTTCTATCCTAGCTTCGACTCAACGGGAAGAACTGAAAACTTTAGCTAGAAATAGAGTTTCTACATTTGGAAAACGATTCAGTGGGTCATGCGATCTTGCATGCATCGATTCTTTCAAATCGCCAATAAAACTAGTATTTATTTGATAATAGGATATTTAGTTATACTTACCATCGAATGATACATATTGAAAATTAAACAGATTTGGGAGAGATATCAATGAGCAAGATTATTGAAGCCTTGCGCCTCAGTTAATAAGATTTATTATCGAAATTGTGCGATTACAGCTAAGGCCGTAAACTCAAAACTTTTAAATTTTGTTAGATCAAAAATAGGGTCTTGGTTCCTACGACTGACTGCTATTCATGCGTTATTTTACAACATGTTTACTCGGTAATTTTTCGTGTTTGAAATTTTTTTTTAATCAAGGCCAAAAGTTGTAAATAATTACCCAAATTACAAACTGTAAGGGAATTTATGTGCAGTTTGTTGCATGATGTCAATTTGTCATTTCGTTCATTTAATCTTGTTTCATATGAAATTCCGCGTTTTGAGTTAATGAATGCCGTCTTTTATGAATGACCAATGTTAGTCCTATGACCGCCAGGTATAAACGGCCAAATGTGAATGAAAAATTGTTAAATAAATCATTAATGGTTATTTGTCCTTCTGCTGAATGTTTTATTGGTCGGTTAAGGTTTGTTGTTAATTTAAATTAATACTAACGCGATCATCGTCTCAAACAATTAAACAAAGAAATATTAAATTTTGCAGCCAAAATGAGACGTCGATGCTCTTTATAATGAAAAAAATGGGCATACTTATAACGAGAACATTTTATACCATGTTAGAGATTGATCTCTCGCTCTCAAACACTTCGAGCCATTTTGGTAGCACTCGAGCTAAAATGACAGAGCGATTAATTGATACCTGATCCAGACAGTCAAATGTTATACAGGAAAATCAATTAGTCAGGAACGGGAAGTTCTACGGAAGCAGCAATACACTACCTCCTGCGGCGAATATAGGAAACGTCAAAAAAATAAGAAAACCCTAAGTCTATTTCTAGATATAAAAAAGGGCATCTTAAAATTCTGCGGTTGAATCTGTGGAAAAAGGAGGTAATCATTTTTGACAAAAGGCATAATGCATATAGATTTTTCAGAAGTGGAATCCCATACATCTGAAAACCGATAAGCTGTTGTAAAGCCAAACATATCGGACACGTATCGGGATGAGGAGGGATGTTAGACAATCAGCATTTTTTTGGGCGAATCTCAAGCGCTTGTACAAACATATCAGGGACAAACATATCGATAGTCGTTCGGAGGGATTGTCCACAGAGATGAGTGGCTACCTCCTACATTTTCAAATTAGATATGAAAAGCCTTTAAAACTTTTGTACAAGCGCTTGAGATTCGCCAGAGCAATGCTGATTGTCGAACATCCCTCCTCAGAGGAAAATGTTAATTGACCGTTTTGAAGGGGCAAGGTCGGTAAAATCAAATATAAGAATGGTCCCAATGCCATAAGTTACAGTTAACTCCAGTAAAGAGTGAGGCACCATTTTTCAAAAAAAAGAAAAAGTGGCAAGCTCACTTGCAAGAGCGGTTTATGACAATCCGACATCCGTAGAATTAAGGATTAAATATCTGAAGGTCATTACACGTTACGAACTGTGCTGAAAAGAAATGTCATTGAAAAGATACGGCAACCTACAACCTCCCTATTACAATACCATATATTCTTTGGGGAAAAGTGGAAATGGACCCTATTAGGGCCATGCGGCAGTCGTCACACCCAATACTGTCATATGAGATAGTAGATTTGATCAATTCGATTAGAAAACCAATGGCCCAATAAGGGTGCGAAGACAAGCATGTCTTAAGAGTTTAACAGGACTTCACTGAACTTCTAGGATATTTATAGAGCTTGGCTTGTGATTTCTGTCAACAAAACTTCTAGTGAATAAAACCATTAAGAAATCCGTAAGATTCTAGGTCAACCGTATTCAGATACTAAAACAGAAGACCCAACATTAAATAATCAAAAGTCAAAAGGTGGATGTGTGCAGCTCAATTATACCTGCATCACAAAGGTGCAGATGCCAAAGAATACAATAGCTTGACTGACAAGATTACAATTATCAAAGATGATAACTCGTTTAAACAATAAGAAATATTTGTCCGATCAGATGAACCATCAGGCTTGACAAGACTAGCCATGCGACAGAAAGAATCATAACGAGTCAAAAACAAAAATGTTTTGTCTGGAGACTAAAAATTAAACCTGATCTAAATAGCAGTTGCAAAAAAAATATGCCTAATACCCTTGAAATATTCGAACAATTTTACTAAGAAAAAAAAAGACCATGGATTTTCTGTATAATTGACATATCCTGATATTTATTCCTTAAAGTTTTGATAATGTTTATTTATGAAAGTAAGAAAAGTGAAAATATTTAAAACTTATTTTGTTTTCAGTACAGCGCAAATTGTTTTTCGGCCCTACTCATGTTAATTGTGTTGCAAGAGCAACACTGGTTTTGTCCCGTTTTTTTATGGCACTTGGTATTAATCAAGTGACATATAGCAATCGTCAATTCTGTCGGTCTGTCGGTCCCGGTTTTGCAACTTTAGGCACTTCCAGGTAAGCTAGGACGATGAAATTTGGCAGGCGTATCAGGGACGGGACCAGCTTAAATTAGAAATAGGGAATCGTTTCTAATGGGAATCTTTTAAATTGGGAATCTTTTTCCCAATTTGACCATCTTGCCGGTTAATTCGGAAAAATAGAAAAATTGAAATATTTTTAACTTACGAACTGTTGATCAGATCTTAATGAAATTCGATGTTTGGAAGTATATCGTGTCTCAAAGTTGTTATTTTAAATCCCGACCGGATCTGGTGACATTGGAGGGGGGGGTATGGGAGGGGGAAACCTAAAATCTTGGAAAACACTTAGAGTGGAGGGATCGGGATGAAACATGGTGATAAAAATAAGCACAAGTCCTACATACATGATTGACATAACCGGAACGGATCCGCTCTCTTCGGGGTGGTTGGGGGGGGGAAGGGTAATTCTGAAAAATTAAAAAAATGAAGTGTTTTTAACTTACGAACGGGTGATCGGATCTCAATGAAATTTGATATTTAGATGGTTATGGTGTCTTAGAGCTCTTATTTTAAATCCCGATCGGATCTGTTGAAATTGGGGGGGGGGGGATTTGGGAGGGGGAAACCTAAAACTTGGAAAACACTTAGAGTGGAGGGATCGGGATGAAACTTGGTGGGAAAAATAAACACAAGTCATAGATACATGATTGACATAAACGGAATGGATCCACTCTCTTTGGGGTTGTTGGAGGGGGGGGGGGGTATTTCTGAAAAATTAGAAAAAAATGAGGTATTTTTAACTTACGAACGAGTGATTGGATCTCAATGAAATTTGATATTTAGAAGGATATCGTGTCTCAGAGCTCTTATTTTAAATCCCGACTGGATCTGGTGACATTCGGGGGGGAGTTGGGAGGGGGAAACCTAAAACTTGGAAAACACTTAGAGTGGAGGGATCGGGATGAAACTTGGTGGGAAAAATAAGCACAAGTCTTAGATACATGATTAACATAACCGGAACGGATCCGCTCTCTTTGGGGTAGTTGGGGGAGGGGTTAATTCTGAAAAATTAGAAAAAATGAGGTATTTTTAACCGAAAGGGTGATCGGATCTCAATGAAATTTGATATTTAGAAGGATATCGTGTCTCAAAGCTCTTATTTTAAATCCTGACCGGATCTGGTGACATTGGGGGAAGTTTGGGGTGGGGGAACCTTAAAGCATGGAAAACGCTTAGATTGGAGGGATCGGGATGAAATTTGGTGGAAAAATAAGCCGAAGTCTTATATACGTGATTTACATAATTGGAACGGATCCACTCTATTGGGAGGGGGGGTTAATTCTGAAAAATAAGAAAAAATTACGTATTTTTAACTTACGAAGGAGTGATTTGATCTTCATGAAACTTCATATTTAGGAGGACCTCGTAAATCAGATCTCTTATTTTAAATCTCAACCGGATCAAGCGTAATTGGGGGGAGGGGCAGTTGGGGGGCCGGAAATCTTAGAAAATACTTAAAGCGGTGAGATCTGGATGAAACTGGATGGGAAGAATAGAAACCTGTAAAAGATACGTGACTGACATAACCGGACCGGATCTGCTCTCTTTGGTGGAATTGTGGGAGGGGGGTAATTTCGAAAATTGAGGTATTTATAACTTACAAAAGGGTGACCAGATCTTAATGAAATTTGATATTTAGAAGGATCTTGTGCTTTAAAGTTCTAATTTTAAATTTCGACCAAATCCTGTGACATTGGGGGGAGTTGGAGGGGGAAACCGGAATTCTTGGAGAATGTGAAAATTGGGGTATTTTTATCTTACGAATAGATGATCGGATCTTAATGAAATTTGATTTTTAGAAGGAATTCATGTCTCAGAGCTCTTATTTCAAATCCCGACCAGATCTTTTGACATTGGGGGAGTTTGAGGGGGAAATCTTGGAAAAACACTTGGAGTAGAGGAATCGGGATGAATCTTGGTGGATAGAATAAACAAATGTCCATGATACGTGATTGACAGAATCGTACTGGATTCGCTCTCTTTGGAGGAGTTGGGGGGAGGGGTTCAGTGATTTGGCGAGTTTGGTGCTTCTGGACGTGCTAGGACGATGAAAATTGGTAGGCGTGTCAGGGAGCTGCACAAATTGACTTGATAAAGTCGTTTTCCCCCATTCGTCCATCTGGGGGGCTAAAAGGAGAGGAAAAATTAGAAAAAATGAGGCATTTATAACTTACGAGTGGGTGATCGGATCTTAATGAATTTTGATATTTGGAAGGACATCGTGACTCAGAGCTCTTATTTTAAATCCTGACCGGTATTAAGCCTCCTATTTTCCTTTTTAAATCAATCTATTGATTCATAGAATTTTGTTAGAGCTCATACCATATGATCTCTTGGCTCTTAGCTCTTCTCGCCTCGTCACAAGTGCCATATGAGCTCTTGGCTCTTGTTTTTTTTTCCTATGCCGCCGATCTCAGCTTATTCTTGGAAACTGGTATGGGTCTAACCTGTGCGGTTTTTACGGAAAGTGTGGACCTCAGGCCGGATTGATGAATATGACATTACATTTTGGAAAGCTCTGCAGAACTCTTGCCTGGGGCCAAAAAAGATGGTTTTGATTGTCCACGAGCCAGAGCCTATGGTGTGCGAAGTGAAGTGGAGTTATATAGCCTATGTAAGAGAGTAGTATCTGAATTTGTGCAGCCAAGCTTTCGTTTCATCAAACCATGTTTCTGCTTTCGAGTGGAAAGCTCCGTTCTAGCAGGCAAGCAGGGAGGCACCACTTTCAAATTGACGATGCACTAAAATCTATAAGTGTTAAATATATGCGGCTGTTACCCGGCCCCACAGCCAATATATCTTCTTTGAGCGATAAATAGAAAAATTTACAGAAGCAAAAATGTGGCATTTTCCAACGGGTCCGAAAGTGCTGTCATCTATTGTTTCTACCCATTTCTGTTCGAGATTTCAGCTGAGTTTATCATTCGATTTTTCGGACTTGGGATTGTGGTAGAGAAATGGTGTCAGATGTGCCTAATAAACTTTAAAAGTTCCCTCATTGCTAAAGAAATTGGAGCTTATCCTTTGCTCCTTTCTAAGTGGTGACGTTAGAAAGTAGGCATACGGCAAAAAAAAATCAACTTTTGAACTAAGACAGATATAATTTTTTTTTCGACGGCAATCGAAAGCTCTTGATGAGCTGATCAAAGTATATGACATCCATTTTTGTGGTGGATATTCTTGAGAGGCACCGGGGTTCACATCCAAGTGAGGCTTTTATGACCGACTTTTACGAATTGCTAGTCAGACTGAAGCTCGAAAGATGATCCTGTTCCACGATTTGCGATTATGGAGCCGTCAGGTGTTCCTGTTTTCCAGAGCGAACCAAATACTTTTATGGCATCAAGATTAAATGACTCTGTTCGAATGTTAAACTTCCTCGTTGAAAAACATGAGTCTGCTAGTACAGATACGGATGGACAAAACCGTTTGTGGCCGTTCCTTCCTAGGCTAGAAAATACTACAGTTCCAGTCATTTTTAGTAAGTTGCCTGCTAGTATGCAGTCTTCCCAACCCCGCTAAGCAGTGCGATCTTATTTCAAATTTAGAATGCTCAGACAAATTCGACCGTGTTGAGCACCAGAGAGATTGGCTACTGGTGTTTTTGAAAGATAATGATTCTGCCTCATCGATAGTAAGTGCCCTACCACCCGGTTTACGCATCAGTGCTAAGGTAGTAAAGAACCTAGGAATTATACGGATTGACGAGGGCTTTAATGAATCAACTATTACAGGTTTAGTTAACTCTGTTGTGTAAGCAAAGTGCTTTGGAGGTACTTCAGTCTTGCAGTTGCTTTAAATCTAAAATAGATATCGATATCGCTCTAAAGCATGATACTAAAATTGATGATTCGGTTTTCTGGGTATCAACTCCACTGAATCCACCCAAGAGGTCCTAAAAATGCCAAACATTTGATCAATTTGTACATGAAAGAACTTAAATGTGGTAAATGTGCCGGGCCCCATGTTAATACCTGCGATAATTACAGAAGCAAAAGCTTCTCCTAAGCCGTGTTGAAGAGCCGTATGCCTGCCGGTGTTTTGAACACTCAAGCTTGAGGCTGATACCGCCCTCCCACAGGTATAGACCTTTTCACCGAATCTGACTGTGTAAATTTGTGTGTTTTCAGAACATAAATGAAGCAAGAGATAAGTAATAATTTTAGCCGAAATATTCATGTCATTCGAAATAGTTTGTGTAGTAGAGCACAAGTTAAGTGGCGTTAATTTGATCAGTTTTTAAGTTTCTTGCGATCACGAGTTCTCTATCCGTCCTGCGAAAATCACAGGAGGTTGTCCTTCTGGTGGCATTATGATTGAAGTAAATAAGAGCCTTAAGTGTGTTTCACTTGAAAAAAAAATCAAATTTTTGTTGCGGTTGATCTAGGCCATACCGTTGTTCTCGCAGTTTATATGCCTATTAATTACAGAAACGAACAGTCTAACGAACGTTTAACATCTAACATCGAAAGTTAACAATCCAACGAGGCATGCGTAAGTGTCTCGAAAAATACGATTAAAATACGATTGTCTGGTAAAGCCATCTTGCTTTGTGGCGAATTTTACAGTCACCTTACTGTTTCTAGTTTATCGTGGTCCCAGGTCTTATTATCATCACTTCCGAAAGGTCTAACTGTGGCAACGAATATCAAAAATTATATTTATGACCATAATTCAGATAGTGTGGCAATTTCGGACTTTATAATTTCAAATCTTGAATCATTAAAAAAGTCTCTTGTTAAAGTATCGGATGAAAATTTGATTAGTGGTCAATCTCACCTTGAATGGTGTTTTAAATGTTTTTCACCATATGCGTTGCAGTCCGAAATGGTTTCAGAAACAGCTTTGGGATAGGATAGACGTAAACTTATATCAGTGCGTATTAAATGATATCCTCAGTAGAACTAAAATTCTTTTTCACCTCTTGTCACTGTGTCAAAAATTGTATTGGTTGGAATTAGATATGTATTATGCTGAAATAGTTCATGCTATGAAAGTTGCGCCTTCCACTGCAGTTCCTGTTATTAGAGTGCACAGAAAAACACAAAAAAGGGTTGGTCTGTTACACCACGGTTGGGTGAAGCAAAATAGAAACATCGGCTATGGTGTCACATTTGGGGATCAATCTGACCGACCAAGAAATTGTCCCCTTTTTCAGATAGTTAAATCAACAAAAAAGAAATATATAAAGTTATTGGCAACGTGGAAGAAACAATATGTAAAAGATATATCAACCAAGATTAAGAATAATCCAAAGTCACTTTATAAAGAGGTTGATAGATTGACGCAATCATCCGCTGATTTATCAGACCAAATGCTAGAACAATGGTATGTGCACTTTACTTAAGTATTTTCGTCCAGCCCACCATCAACTGAATCGAGTTATCGTGAATTGTTTTATAAGCATTTTTCTCAGTCGAACCCATATAAAAACCTAGTTTGCTTTTCTCTATCTTCGGTTTTGATTCAAATTAGATCACTAAAATGTGGGAAGGCCCCAGGTCCAAATGGTTTGTTAGCAGAGCCCCTTTTGTATGGTACTACAAAACTACTAGAGCATCTTACTCTATTATATCAAGTAATAGTAACCCAGCATTATGTCCCTTCTTTGATAGGAAAAGGTAGAGAAGTTTGTATACTCAAGAAAGCCAAGGATTCTTCGCATTGTTCATCATATAGACCCATAACACTCTGTTCTGTTACTAGTAAATTATTTGAAAATATTTTACTCCAATTTTTCTCATCAGATTGTGATATGGGGGACCTTCAGTTGGGTTTTCGAAGTGGTGTGGGGGGTTCAAAATGCACACGTAATATTTCTAGAATTATTGGAACACCATCACAACTTTAAAAAGCAATTATTTGCGTACGGAGTTGATATTTCAAAAGCATTTGATAGTATATTGCATAACCGCGCTTTTTTTACCGTTATTGCGTAATGGAGTAAACCCATTTACAGGCCAGTGTTCTACAGGCTGGTATGGTAATTCATCTGTGAGAATTATTTCGGGAGGGCGACTTTCAGACCGAATTTGCTTCCGTCGTGGTGTAAGACAAGGGTCAGTTCTTAACCCCGTCATATTTAATAGCGCAATTAGAACAGCCACACGGTACCTACTCCCATATTTGACTAACGGTATCGACATTAGCCACTTGTCGTTTGCTGATGATATTTTGTTATTTTAGGACTATTTTAATATCAATGCAGAACGTAATTAATATATTACATTTACTTCTACGGGAGATAGGAGAAACCAACTAAAACAGAATTCCTAGTGGCAAAATATAATACTGATTTCTAGCACCATTCAATTAGTGTGAGATCACTGAATATTTCAATAAGGATTCCGTTAAGTACCTTGGGTTGCCTTTTGGCCCATCAGTTAAAGCTACGTGGGAGTTGGTGTTATCGTTTGTATTGGGAAAACTCACGGCCTGCTAGTCAAGGTGAAAGGTTGTTTTGATAAATAAACACTTGCTATAATTTATAATTCAATATTTGTACCTCATGTATTTTCATCGTTCCATTTTTTAAGTTTTAAATAAAAGTGATAAAAAGCGTATCCACGTGTACTTTTTCCGGTTTTGCAAATATTTTCTTGGAATTCGACTATGCTTCAAAAATAAGTATACTATACGAAAATTCGCAATATTTGATATTAATGTTAAAGCGGATCCACAATACGACCAGTTTCTTAGACGATACAGAGAAAACAGAATCAATTTTCCCCTTAAATGCCGTGTTTAATTTAAAAATGGTTTTGTCGACATAGGTTTAATAAAACGGCTATTTATGCGGTATGTATCATGAGTGTTTATGCGTTATGTTTTATGAGTGATTTTAGTGGTATGCAATAATGAACTGTCATCAGCTATTTATTATATATTCATGAGTTAATATGAGTATTATAAGCTACTTATTATTGTCCTTTTCGTTAGAAGTGCAATTTTATATTTTCCAGTTTTCTTTTCATTTATTTCCTATACTCCTTTGTGTACATCCATGTATGTATAGAGGGCACAAATAAATCACTATTATTAATTATTAATGTTCTTAGCCCTTCAAGTAGTTTCAATAGAAGTTGTAGTAGTAGTAAACGTAGAAGTAACAGTAGTATTAGCAGTAGTGTGCGCATATTGCCTTTTGGTGAGATGATATGCCCCTTTAAATATTCTCTGAATGTTTCAACTTAATACCCATGTCAATTCTTGAGATGCACTATTTGGACAATGTGCATGCACATAGCGTCTTTTGATTTAGTCAAATTTTCCTTAATACTGTAAATGAAGTAGTGTGGTAGTAGTAGTGGTGGTATTTGTAGTAGTATCGATAGGATGCAAATATT
Organism: Artemia franciscana; assembly: GCF_032884065.1. Classification (NCBI taxonomy): domain Eukaryota; kingdom Metazoa; phylum Arthropoda; class Branchiopoda; order Anostraca; family Artemiidae; genus Artemia; species Artemia franciscana. The sequence continues at coordinate 27,511,514 of NC_088865.1, read as the reverse complement.
ACCTTTTTGATCACCTCCCTTATCATTTCCTCAATTTTCCAAATTAATATACTCAGCTATTCCTGTGTTGTACCCTTTTAACATTCCGTATACACATAGCGTGTTTCTAATTAGTTCAACACTCCACTTAACATTCTCTGAAAAGCTTACCAAAATACCCTCTGTCTTCTCAGAAAACACGCATACCTTTTTCAATGAACGAATTGCCTAACTTACAGCCCTTGTCCTGAGGATTCTGGGGAGAATGACATCCCCAACACTGAACCTTTCAACAATACTGAACAAATAGCTCTCTTAAAATTTTGATTGGTTAAGTTTTGGGGCATGATAAGCTTGGGGGTGGGCTGACTATATGCTTTATCCTTTATATCCTTATATTATCCTTATATCCCCTTTATATCCTTTTGACTCTTAAAAAGGGCACTAAAACTTCCAACTTCTAATCAAATGACCTCCAATCGATCCAAATTTTATACAACTACCCGTTCCATAAAAACCTTATATGCCCTGGACATAACTTACAACCCTTGCCCATGTTCTGTGGGATTTTGTCCACCTTAAAGACATTGTTTTATCATTTTTGGACTATTGGTAACAAAGTGGCTATCTCACAATTTCAATTAAATGTGTTTTGGGAGAAGAGCATGTCAGGGAGGGGGCTAGTTGCTCTCCATCATGGTTGACTTTTAAAAGGAAACTAGAACTATACATTTCAAATCAAATGAGTCTCTTCTAAAATTCAAACGACCCTCCCTTCCATAAAAACCTTATATTTCCCTGGGGCATAACTTACAACCCTTACCCCTAAACTCTGGAGGATTCTCTCAACCCCAAAGGCCTTATTGTATGATCTTAGGACTATTTTTGAACAAAATGTCTATTTCAAAATTTTTATCAGATGCATTTATGGAGAACAAAGCGTAGGGGGAGGCTGCCCCAGATTACTTTGACTCTTAAAAAGAAAACTAGAATATCTGATTTCCAATCAAATTAGTCCCCTCCAGAGTTTATGCGACCACCCCTTCCACAAAAACCTTATATCCCCTCGGGGCATAAGTTATAACCCTTGCGCTGAGAACTCTGAGGGGGGGGGGGTCATTTTCAAAGACATAATTTTCAGACATTTCAACTACGCCAAACAAAATGATTAGATGTGTTTTGGGAACTGATGGACGTGGGGTGACTTGTTGCACTCCAATCAATTTTGACTATTAGAAAAGGCCCTTTTAATTACCATCGAATGAGGCTTTTTTGAAGTTTCTACAGAAACAAATGACCATCTCAAAATTTCTATCAGATGCATTTGGGGAAAATACGAGCTATGTGTGGGGGGGTGGAGTAGTCACAATCCAATAGCTTTAAATCTTAAAAGGGTACTGAAACTTCTCATTACCAATCCAGTCAACCCCTCCTAAGTTTATACGACCACCCTTTCTATAGAAACCTTATATGCCCCCAGGGCAAAGCTTACAACACTTTCCCCGAGGGTGGAGGGGAATTTATACCCTCAAAAATAAAATTTTCGGACTTTTAAGTACGCCGAAAAAATGACTATCTCAAAAATTTGATTTAATGTGTTTGGGGAAATGGTGGGCGTGTGAAGGCGGTTGGTTCCCTTCCAATTACTTTTGACTATTAAAAGGAGTAATATCCCTTCAATTTCCAATCGAATCAGCCTTTTATGAAGTATCTACGTCAGCAAATGGCCATCTCAAAGTTTCTATAAGTTGCATTTCGAGAAATACGAGGTGTGGGGGGGTATCCCACCTCTGATCACTCTGAATCTTAAAAAGGACACTAGAACTTATGATTACCAATCCAACGAACCCCCTCTGAAGTATATACGATTACCCTTTCTATATAAACCTTATATGCCCCAAGGTCACAACTTACAACCCTTACCCTGAGGGCTTTTTCTCATCCTCAAGGACATAATTTCTGGACCTCTTAACTACGTTGAACAAAATGAAAATCTCAAAATTTTTATTGGATGAGTTTGGGGAGATGGTGAGTGTGGGAGCGGTGTTAGTTCCCCTCCAATTACTTTGTTTCATTTATTTATTGATGGTTGTTTTTTATAGTTCTAATAGTTATTTAACTTTATTTCTGGTCATTTTTGGTTTAATGTAGCTTTTTAATTTTCTTTAAAAATCTTATGTCGTCAAATTTTTTTTTTTAATTAATCATATTAAAAAGAAAGAGCCGCTGCTCTTTTTTCTCTGAACAAGAAAATCTTGTATTTTGTGACCGTATTAGAGGATGTTAATGGAAAATGTGTGTTCTTAGAAATTTTGCAAATTGTCGGCACCTATTTATTAACAGCTCAAAACGAGTTCGAATTGTACTGTTCTATAAAACGGAAACAAATATGCCGCAATACCAATTTCTCATTCGACAAAAATGAAACAACAAAGTAACACCATAGCTTTGGTTTTGGGGAAAATAAAGTATTCTGTACATCAATGAGTGATCTGTAGAAACTCTAAAAGAGCAAACTTGCTCCTTAGGCAGCAATGTGGCCTCACGAAAAAACTTGGCTTCTACTGCCTCTGGGATAGCGGAGACAAAACATATAACTAAGTTAGGAAAGAGCTGCCTAGAATGGGTCTAGACGTCCTCCTCTCCGGGAAATCTCCCCATATTCCCCCTGGATATTTTTGGATGTTCATTAGAAGGAAATTGAAAGTTCTACTCATCTGTTTAAGTCAGAGACAACGTTATAGCTTTGCCAGTAGTAGAGATATAAGGGTTCAATTATAATTTATTTATTTATTTTTCCTATAGGTACTTCATATGGAAGGTCTGGTCACATAAACTTTGGAGGGAGCTCATTCGATTACAAATCAAAAGCTCTAGTGCCCCTTTTTACGAGTCAAAAATGATTGAAGGTTAACAAGCCACCACCCACCCCTTTTTCCCCAAACGCATCCAATCAAAAATTTGAGATAGCTGTTTTGTTCAAAATAATCCAAATGTCCAATAGCCATGCCTCCAGATTAAGCACCCCCCTTCTTTCCCCGGGGGAAAGGGATGTAGGCTAAGCAAGTTGTCAATTGTAAACATACAGGGTTTTGTAGGAAGGGTGGTCGGACGTTGGTCTAGTCCCTTTTTGTTAAATGAAAGTGACTGGAAAACGAACCAGCCCCCCTGCCCTAGAACTGTTTTAGATGTATGGACCTTTTTTATATAATGAAAGTAATCCCATATCCATCATCTTTCTTTGGTAAAAATACACCAAAATTTGTAGATTAGGATTTTAAACCTTTACAGCTGTTGTTTTTTGTTGTTAGGGATGGGAAAATTTATTCCGTTTAAGAGAGAGTCTGTCTCTTCTTCATCCCCAACTTCCTCCTCGTTGTCGTAGAAACTTCGGAGGATGCTCATCTGATCGAAAATTGAGAGTTCTAGTCCTTTTTTTTAAGTCAAAAGTGACTGGAAACCGACCAGTTCCTGTCCTAAAGCTGTTTTTGATATCTGATTCTTTTATTACTTGTTAGGACATATGACAGACAGTCTGAGGTACATATTTTGTGCTTCCACTGTGACTGCTCAATGTTGCGTGTGGGGGAATTTCCCAGAGGGGAGAGAAGTTTTCTGGAGGGGGGCAATTCCCGCCAATCAGACAAAACAAGATAAAACATAATTAACTTCCACTTAGTTTCAGGAGAAAAAATTACCTTTCCTCCACTGCATACTAAGCTGGGTATAATGAAGCAGCTGCTAAAACTTTTGATGAGAACGAATAATCCTTTACATAAATAGCGACTAAGACTGCACTGCCATTCCACCATGAATACATCAACAAGAAGAACAAAAGGGAGTTCTTTTCGCAAGACCGTCCTCAGCAAAACACAAGCATTTAAAAGAAAAGAGACTTACATTAAAATACGACCATTAAAACTAAAAAGAAAAATTTTGAAACAGTCCCTGCATCCTTTCTTCAACGATAGTCAACCAGGACTTCGCTGAAATATATGTTAAGAGAGAGAAGGGTTTATTCATTAAACAGATAATCAACAAAAAATGGTTACTACTTCCCCTAAAAAGCAAAGCTTAATGTAAGCTCCCCTTAATGTTAATGTAAGTCTCTTTTCTTTTATATATTTAATATGTTCGGCTGAGGATGGCCCTTGGACACATGGTTGAAATATTCATTCAAATATAGAATTCCACTGTATTAAGAAAAGAATTCCCTATTTTTCTTCTTGTTGATCATGCTTTGCATATAAGAGGAAAATATCCCAGTTGAGTACGGAGAAAAAATAAAGCAATATTAGATGACCCAAAAGTAAGACTAATTATTCAAGAGATTCAATACCGTTATGAGTCTCAGAGTCGGCTGACAGTCTCAAGGACAAAGAGCCCATTAGCAGATTTTCCCAGCACCGCAGGAAACTTCGAAAGCATTTTGTATAAAAATTGATATGGGATCTTAAATGTGTCAGTAGTTCAAAAAGCTAACGAGAGGCTAGTTTAAGACAAAGAAAAGCAACAATCTCTTACTAATGGTTAAGCAAAGCGGTATCTATTCAATGCATGTGCACTATAATTAATATACATCCTGTGTCGGCAAGGATTTCAATGAAGGCCGTAAGAATAACTGGAAACTTACAAAGCTTCACTATTCAATTATACTTCTTTTGACCAGATTTTTAGTGTTTTCCAAGGATGTGAGCTAAAATAGTTTTAGGGACTGCTCTTTCCTGAACTTTAAAAAGAAAATTCTGCTCGGTTGAATATAAACACAACAAAATTCACACTTGCGAATGATGCAAGCTTCATTATATCTGAATATCTCTATCTGCGGTGCAAAACGGGAGAGGTTAAATGGTTTATCAAAAATTTCTGGGAAAGTAGGTATCATTTCTTAGTTTTCTTTTGTTTTATTCAGATCACTTATAGAAGCTGCAAAAATTATAGAAAGACCGCCCAATTAATTCTGAATAGTTTGGCCAACCAAACTAAAAAAACTGGACGAGATAGGGTGATTGGTTAAGGTGTCGAATCATCCTAAAAACTAGGACTTTTGCACCACCGTTTTCCTAATAATTTAGAAAAAAGTAGTGAGGAACAAGGTTTAAGATTTCACTAAGGAATTAAAAGTATTAAGGACCGCTACTACCGATAATGAGATACCCACATGATGGCGTTCCAAAATTCTTTCAACAATACCCCAGAAATGAAGTTTCAGAAATATTCAGTGAATAGTCGGTTCAGCCAGTAATTTTTTTCTGTTTTTTTGGTATATAATAAATAAGGGCTGAGTAATATAATAAAAATTCCGTGTTTAAATTTATTTGTTTACTCCATGATTTATATTTAAAACAGTACAATGCATAATTCCATGCTTTATTCTTTCATGCATACTCCATGATTTATATTTAAAACAGTACAATGCATAATTCACTAAAGTATTATATCCTAAAAATTTGAGTAGCTTGGCCAGAAATTAATGACATATTTCAATTCATGGCATGAAATTCACATGAAATTACCTCTAAAGAAATTGGTACCTAAACTGAAAAAAACATGGGAATAAAAATACACCATAAATGAAAAATTAGTAAATGCATAAATACTTTCCTTTATCTTAATATTGCACACAACAATGAAATTTGGTGGAAAAAAATAAAAACCTTATTAAAGTTTAGCTGAAAAATTGAGACATGCATAGATTTGCGGTCAGTAAAATAAAGCTAAGAATTCTGCAAAAATATTATCAAAGATGTCGATAGGACAACCTGCAATATTCAAAGGCCCAAGCCTTTGAATACACCTAGTTCATCTTAACTAGTGTTTCATTAACCTATACCCTAATTTTGAAGTGCCAATTCTGGCGTTTCCAGATTTATTTAATATATCCATTTTTTAAAGCAAATAAACTAGCATGAGCTAGTTTATTCTGGAGGGATTATCATAAATAGTTCCTAAACAAATGAGTTTCTACTCTTTTCTTGAAAAAACAAACTAATGTTTTTTTTTACACAGTTTTAAAAACTAACTAATTGTTTTTTTTTAACACAGTCTAAATTCCGACGTAAAGACAGAGGAACTGAGCATGCAGCAGCCTCCTATGACATTTAAGATATATTTCTGTTCATTTTAAGTTATATGTTCAACCCTTGATTTTATATAAAAACTCTTTTGTATACTTAATTGCAAAACAAAGGGGGCACAATGAACAAAAGGAACCTATTTGATCAGTGCCTTGAATTCCTTCAATAATAAGAGATAGTCTACCTGTTTTCGTTCATAAAACTAGATTGGGTTCAAATTCATTACCAATGAGGACTGGTGAATACTTTCACTCATATCCTGAATTTACATTTTATTAGCTGCAGTCAATTATGATGCCAAAAGTTATAATTGAGAGTTTAACTCATAAGACAAGCAAGACAATTTTTTTTCTTTTAGACCATTCAAATAATCTTCAATCGGATATTTTCGCTAAATCTTAAGCTGCAGATTATAATTTATTCGATTGAAACTTCTAAAAATTCAAAATAGAGAGAGAAGAGTAAAAAGACCAGAAGAAGAGAGAAGAAAGAAACTTTAACTCACCATCCGTCCTTTGCTTTATTGCCTCGGCTTTATCACTTGGGTTGTAGTTTGATGAGGAGTCGCAGGCGAGGCATACGAATAAGATATGGCACCATTTCCCAAAATTTGATACAAATATGTTAATCCAGATGAATGGCAAAGGAACTAGCACAATACGGCTCTAATAAGAGTTCCTTCTTATGCTCTTTTGCTAGTGATGGTATTTGCATGTATTTTATTCAATTACAATGAAACTTTTCTAATGAATAGTTTTTATCTGCAAAAAGTAAAGAGCGATATTAAGACCTAGAATAGGCAAAAATGCAGTCATACAGAACTCAAACTTAAAGCTAAAAAGAAATAAAATAATTAATAAGTGAACCATGAGTTTATTCAAGTTTTTCTGATAAAAATAAAAAAATTAAAAAAGAACCCAGATACAACTTCTGTTACTTTAAATGTTCTACGGCAAATTCGCTGAAGATAGAAAGCGACAGGTTTCGTTATAATTTGAAATGCACTATTCCATCAGCTGTCAGTACCTCTAGTATTATGTCATTCGATATTTGTGGCTATTGTTGTTCATAAAAAGAAAACAAAGGAAGTGCTTAGTCAGCACACATATAATTTATAATTGCTTTGTTTAACAAGTTTGTTTACATTAATTCATTTTTTAATAATCATCAGGCAGCTGCTCCAGTTTGACTCTAATTTTAACTGCTGTATGACACAATTTTCAAACTTTGTCACCCTTCTGACAATTTAACTTGTCAAGCTAACTCATATTTTTAGTGTCTCATATTGTGATACGTGATGCTGAAATAATTTTTAATTCTAAATTAAAAATGAATAAAAAGTACCCTGAACAAATGTAAGATCACCGTTCCCTCGAAGCTCTTAAAAGCTAGACTGTCATTTCCGCGAAATTTAGCGAACGAATCGTATGTTTTATGCTTTTAGGCGATGTAACACATTCATAGTTGGTATATTTTCTTATCTATCTTGCTTGGTGTATTTGCTACCGTGAATTTCCGAAACTAGTGAATGCCGATATTCACCGGTGAATGTCCCAAAACACCTTCTTTTCTTTTTGATTTTAGTCAGCGTTGCCAGTCAACTTTTAAGTTTTATGCAAGGCTTGATGGCGAATGGTTAGGTTTTTAACCCATTTCTGAGATTTATAACCTAATTTAAACTGACCTGACCTAATTGTATCTTTTATCATCAAAGCTTGCATAAGGCTGAAAAAGCTGATTCGCTAAGTAATCGAATCCAAGCAGAAAAAAAATGAATTTCGGACATTCACCGGTGAATTTCGACATTAACCAGATTTGGACATTCACGGTAACACATTATAAAAGTAGTAACACTGATTGGGTGTCAATTTGGTTTAAAAAAGAAATAGCGTATTTTGACATCATCTTTATATGGATCATTTTGATAGACTTTGTCTTAAGGAGCACAGAAAAGGCAGTAGGGAACCACTGAATGAAATGGGGAGGAGATGGTCCCCTGGACTTAGATTATGCTGATGATTCAAGCATCCTCGATGAAAGTGTGAGCGAAATTAGCGAGCTCTTAGAGGTTTTGAGAGGTCAGGGTGTCAAAGTAGGTTTGAAAATTAATGTTAAGAAGACTAAGTCACTAAGGCTAGGAATAAGTGAAGATGAAAAGGTGACGTTAGGTAACGAAAAAATCGATCAGGTCGGTAGCTTCACTTACCTTGGTAGAACTATTATTAAAGACGGCGAGAGCAGTGAAGATGTTAAAAGTAGATTAGCCAAGGGTCAGGGTGTTTTTTTTCACAGTTAAAAAAAGTTTGAAAAAATGGGAAAATAAGTCTTCAAACCAAGATTAAAATATTGGAAGCTACATCGATGACAGTGGTCAAATAAGACTCAGAAGCATGGAAGCTCCAAAAACCAGATGGAGCGGAAGGAGAAAATATGGTTCAATCCCACCGTCTAGGGCTATAATAAAAGAAAGGTTGAGATAGCTAGGGCACATTCTGTGAATGAAAGATGAAAGATTGCCGATTGTCCTTTTCAGCCAACCTTCTAGGGCTAAACTGAAAGCATGTCGTCCTTGTCTGGGTTGGGAGGATGTCATAAATAAAGATTTAAAGGAAATAAGAAGTTCCTGGAAGGGTGTAAATAGGGAGGTACTGAATAAATTGTGATGGAGGAAGACAGTGCGTAGCTGTGTTGGCTTCAGGCGGCTTGTTGCTGCGGTGAGTTGTCAGCAGTAGTAGTAGTTTGAGGAACATGTCACCTTTCTTTTTGAAGAACATAACCTTCCTGGGAAAAGCATACCACATCTAAAAGTTTTAAGAGATTGTCATCAAATAATTTGATCGATAGCGAAAAGAAAAAAAAAACATCCGAAGTCTTGAATCGTAAATTTACTTCTTTAATATTGCCTAAATGTAAGCTGAATTTCTGATCACTCATCGTGTAATGTATGTCACCATAACAAGACCAATGGAAGCCCACATGCGTCGTACGAAATTAAAAAGAGCCCAACTGCATAAAAGATTGCAGCAAAACTGATTGACAGAACTCTGTATGACAACGGTCAATAATGTTGCAATCAGGCAGTGTAAATGATGTAAATAAATCATTGTCTCTCATCCAGATTAACTTGCAGCATTCTTTCCATGCAATGGTGCAGTTACAACAAACCCTTGCAGAAAGAAAGCCAGATATTGTTCTCCTGCAGGAACCCTATGTTAATAAGTTCGGAAAGTATTCGTGTATTCCAAGAGAATATGGTTGTTTTTCAAAAATTGATGACGATAAAAGGTTTTTTAGTGCCGCTGTTTCAGTTAAAAAATGTTTTCGTGCGATATTACATATGATGAATTTTAACAATAATACGTTCCATCTGATGTGAGGCAACAAGTTATAAATTTTGTTCAAAACATTACATCTGGAAAAGAGAAATTAATGCTGATGTTTTAAAAGATGCTATAAATTCACTGAAGTCGATGAAAGCTCCAGGTCGGTTATTTTTCTAAGGAATGGACAAAAGCTAATGTGATAATTATTTTGAAAAAAGGAAAGAAAAATGATGGGAATCCCTGCTCTGAACGCCCTATTAGTTTACTTTCGAATCTAGGTAAAGTGTTTGAAAAAGTAATAATGCAGAAATTGAATAATGTTCTGAAAAGAATTGGATTTCTTCTTTGCAGTCTGGATTTAGTAAGGGGAAAAGTACAGTTGATACATGTCGACATAAAAGGGGCGTTTTGATAACGCTTTTCATCCTGGAATAATCAAAAAATTGATAGAAAAAGAATGTCCGGGTGATCTGATAAAATTAGTTCAAAGTTATTTTAATGACCGTGTAAGTTATATATCAAAATAAAGTTTCAAGGGCTTCAGAAAAATCATGTCCTTAGGGTGGAATTTTATCTCCATTTTTATGGTTAATTAACATAAATGATCTTTTGAATGATAAAATCGACAAAATTTGTATTATAAAAGCTTACGCAGATGATCTTTGTGTGATAATAAGTTCAGAAAGTATTTGTCAACTGGAAGAAATAGCTCCGAAAGTGTTTACAAAGTTGAGCAGTGGGCTGTTAAAAACAAATTTGAATTTGATAAAAATAAAACTGAAGCTGTTTTACTTACTAATAAGCATAAAGCTCCAAAAACATCACTAAAATTTGGTGGTGATATTATTGAAGTGAAAGAAAAAGTTAAATATTTGGGCGTTCTTTTGGATAGAAAATTATTGTGGACAGACCATGTTGTTAGTAGAATTAATGCAGCTAAACAATATTTAACTCGTCTTGTATGTGCGGCAAAAACAGCCTGGGGCCTAAAACCTTTTGCATTGAGGAAACTGTATAAGTCGGTTGTGGAAAGTACAAATTTATATGCTGTTCCAGTTTGAATCGCTACTCTTAAAAAAAAAACACACATTCTAAGAAAACTAAAATCAGCTCAAAGAATTTCGATGTTGGCAATTTCAAAATCTTTACGTAGTGAACAGTCAGAAGTAATAACAGTAATTTCTGTTGTATTATCTATTCATATTAGAGCTTTCGAACTCACCGCATTAAGATATGCTCGCATAGGCAGCCCTCAAAATTGGCCGATATTTACTCCACCTTCTTTCCCTTTAGTTCAAAGATCATCTCTTCACAGTATTTTAGAATATGAGGTTCTTTCTGATTTATTTGGACAAAGTATTGTTGATAATAATTTTATTTTAAATCGTCAGTTTCTAAAATCTAAGCTATATGAAATGTGGTATAGTGATTTTTAAATTCAAGATCTACGTTGCATGGTCAACGTGAAATGTTGCTGCAACCTTTGTTCGGCTTCGCCGAGTAAAGTGTTGCGAGAGTAACACTTTGGTTTTGTTTCCTCGCTTCGATTAAACGCTGAAGATGTTAATCTGTAAGGATCTTAAAATGAATACTAGGTACACGAACTCGCAAAAGTTGCAAACCCCTGATTGCAACTAGCAAAAGTTGCAAACCCCTCATCGCTGAAGATAACTGTAGCCTACCAGCCGATTATTACTTCCAACTCCCCTACATGTCTTACCACTGGAACAAAATTGGTCTTACCATCAAATACACCAAAAACAAATAATAGGTACACTAACTAGCAAAACTTGTGAACCCCTCATTACCGAAGATGATTATGAACTAACAGCCGATTATTGCTTGAAACTCCCCTGTATGTCCACAATTGGTATCGGCCTATTTTGGTTTCAGTGTGTACCTTACTACTGAAGTTGTCAACCCCTTTAAACTTTCAAACTGGTATATATTGTGAAGGATTTTTACACCAAAAAATGGATAGTATACGCTTCGATCAGCTCATCAAGACCTATCGACTACCGCAAAAAAAAATATATCTGTCTTAGTTCAAAAGTTGACTTTTTTTGCCGTAGGCCATGCTTCTAACGTCACACTTAGAAAGGAGCAAAGGATAAACTAATTTCCTTAGCAATGAAAGAACTTTTAAATTTTAGGAGGCAGATCTGGAACCATTTTTGTATCGGCCTACTTTTGGTTTCAGTGTGTATCTTACTACTGAAGTTGTCAATCCCTTTTAAACTTTCAAGCTTATATATCTCATGAAGTCATTTTTCTACCAAAAAATGGATGACATATACTTTGATCAGCTCATCAAGAGCTAGCGACTGCCATAAAAAAAAATCTATTTGTCTTAGTTCAAAAGTTGACTTTTTTGCCATAGGCCAAGTTTCTAACGTCATCACTTAGAAAGGAGCAAAGGATAAACTCTAATTTCTCCAGCAATGAGAGAACTTTCAAAGTTTAAGAGGAACATCTGATACCATTTCTCTACAGCAATCCCAAGTGCGAAAAACCGAATGAGCAACTCAGCTGAAATCACGAACAGAAATTGGTAGAAACAATAGATTGTTGGCTCCAGGCAAGAGGTCAAGGAAGGTTTCCAAAATGAAAAGTCATATTCATCAATCCAGCCTAAGGTCCACACTTTCCATAAAAACCGCAGAGGTTAGCCCTTACCACTAATAGGAACAAGCTGAAATCAGGGTTCTAGGAAAAAAAAAACACGACAAAACCAAAGAGTTGCTCTAGCAACACAATTAGCTATTGGCCAAGTTGTTTCTTTTCAAATACACATAATTTAATCGCTGCTTCTTCTTTTGAGCCAAAATACCAGTTGACACAATTTATTACCGGCCATTGTCGTCTTAATAGTTTCCTGTATAGAATTTGTAAATTCCTTCTAGCTTGTGTCATTGTTGCCAAATTCTTGAAACTTGCAGCCATCTTTTATTTGAATGTCCTTTATATTATGCCCAGAGAATGTTTTTGTCTTTTTGTTTATCTGAACTAGGTCTTAGCTTTCCTGTTAGTTTGAATTTAGTAGTGCTTAATAAGTATGTTAGAAGCTTTGTTTTTTTTTAAGGACTAGCAGATTAGAAATTTCGTAGTTGGTGATCATTGGTTGTGTGATAATTTTCTTCATTGTCCTGTTTTTCTTTCTTCATTTGAGACTCTATGATATGATCAGTATTTTCTTTTTGATGTCATGTAGTTTTACTTTAGTATATAGAGTGAAATACCTTTGTGGTTTAAAGGTATGCCTTTGTGGTCAAAAATACATACTTACTAAGCTGAATTTCTAATGAAGGTGGCAAAACCTCCTTCGTCTTCTAATTGCAAAAGAAATTTTGTTGAATTTATAGTAACATACTATGAGCCCAGTTATTGAACTCTCTCAGACAAATCTAGTGAATGAACCGGCAGTAATTATTCTCTTCTTTGTAAATATGTTAGTTTTGATTTTAATGCTTTAGTATATCTGCTGATGACGATCGCTGTATATGTTGTCAAAATATCCAGACTTTTGCGTCTGTTTTCACAGCCTAATAAATATGCTTATCCTCCTTAGAACGTATATTTGATAGTCATAGAAAGGCAGTGTCGTCTTGAAAAAAAAGTACCTAGTTTAAGGTATTACGTCGGAAACAAAAGCAAAATTACTCCCGAAACGCTTTTATTAACGAAATCCAACAAAGGTTGATGCAACGCATCACACTTCCCAGTCAGCGTATTTGTAGTTCATGTTATTTTAGGATTTCACTTCATTGTTCAAAATTAAACGTAAATCTTACACGGAGTAAGATGGATTAGTACAGCTAAGACAAATCAGCACTTCACTACTGTGTTGACTGTGACGGTAAAAAATAAATTATATTGCGTTACTCATCGTGCGCAGTGACTATTAGATATGATACTCGAGGTTCTTTCTCCCTTTTTTCACTTCAGAATTTTTAACGCAGCCATGGTATTAAGAATAATTCCATGATAAATCAAACAGTTTTGTAACGAACTGTAGTAAGGAGCAACCCGGCTCAATGATAAACGAAACTCTAAAAAATGAAATTTTGATACTAATAGATACATCAAAAGAATTAAATTTTTATGATGATTTTAAATACACAAGTTTAATCAAATTTAGTCTTACCTATCCAAAGTTACGAACCTGAGAAAATTTACCTTATTGTGGCAAATAGGGCAAAACACCCCCTAAAAGTCATAGAACCTTAACGAAAATCACACCATCGCATTCAGCATATCAGAGAAACCTACTGTAGAAGTTCCAAGCTGCTATCTACAAAAATGTCGAATTTTGTATTTTTGCCGGAAGACACGTCACGGATGCACGTGTATTTGTTTTGTTTTTTTCCCCAGGGGCGATCGTATCGACCCAGTGGTCCTAGAATGTCACGAGAGGGTTCATTCTAACGGAAATTAAAAATTCTAGTGCCTTTTTCACGTGACCAAAAAATTGGAGGGCACCTAGGCCCCCTCCCACGCTCAGTTCTTTCCCAAAGTCAACGAATAGAAACTTTGAGATAGCCATTTTGTTCAGTATAGTTACCTAATAACTATGTCTTTGGGGGCGGATTACTCCCTCACAGTCCTCGGGAAGGGACTGCAATTTACAAACTTTGACCGGTGTTTACATATGATAATAGCCATTGGGAAGTGTACAGACGTTTTCAGGGGGGTTTCTTTCTTGGTTGGGGAGGGGATTACATGGAAGGATCTTTCCATGGAGGAATTTTTCATGGGAGAAGAAAATTTCCATGAAGGGGGCGCAGTATTTTCTAGCGTAATTTAAAACAAAAAAAATAGAAAAACAAATATGAAAAAGTTTTTCAACTGAAAGTAAGGAGCATCATTAAAACTTAAAACGGACAGAAATTATTACGCATATGAGAGGTTCATCTCCTAAATACCTGCTCTTAACGCTAAAGTATTTTTAGTAATTTCAACTATTTATTCTACGGCCTTTGCAATTCAGGGGTCATTCTTGAAGAATTGGGACAACATTTAAGCTTTAGTGTAAAGAGCATGGTATTAATGAAGGGGTAAACCCCCTCACATATATAATAAAAATATACGAATATAGAAGTTCGTTACGTAAGCTAATTCATAAGTTACGTATATTTTTTACTACCAAAAACGTTAGTAAAAATTAAAAGTTCTAGTTATCTTTTTAAGTAACCAAAAGATTGGAGGGCAACTAGGCCTCCACCCCCACCCCTTTTTTTTATCAAAATCGTCCGATCAAAACTAAGAGAAAGCCATTTAGCCAAAAAAAAAAATATGCAAATTTCGTCTTAAGTATTCATGTGCGGAGAGCCAAAATCAAAACATGCATTAATTCAAAAACCTTCAGAAATTAAATTAGAAAAAAAAACAGTTTTTTTTTAACTGAAAGTAAGGGGCTGTTCCTTGCTCAATGCCCCGCTCTGTACACAAAAGTTTTTTTTACTGTTTTAAAAAGTAGATTTGAGAAAAACAGTCAAACTTTAGCGTAAAGAGCGGGGCATTGAGGAGGGAACAGCCCCTTTCATATAAGGAGTAATTTCTGTTCGTTTTAAGTTTTAACGTCACTCCTTACTTTCAGTTAAAAAAAAAAAAATCCATTTAATATTATAGAAGAATCCGAATAGACTCAAAACTAATGAAAAAAGAATCTTCAAAATCCATATTAATGATATATTATTTCAAATTTCTCGAATAAAAATTAAAATTCAACGAAAACTAAGCTTCCCAGAGCGTGTTTCTGTTAAACCACTTCTTAAAGCATCTTATGATCTGGTAGCTCTGTTACTGTCGGTCCCATAGGATAAGCAATACCACCAATGACAATCTTTGGCCCAGGATACAATCTGAAAAATACATTTGCTCCCCGCTTCAACTGATTTTTTTGCCTGAGGTCACGCCAGCACTCACACCAGTTTCCATACAAAGGAGTAAAAGGAGGCAAACCAGCCACAATCCTAAAAAGCAGAAGATGACTTTAGAACTACAAGGAAACAAACATTGACAAGCAGGATATAGACCAACAACAATATGTAAGTCTCCAGGACCCACTAGCCAGTTACAAAATCTACAGTTTCAGCGCAAGCAATTAGACTAAGATTAATTGGCACCCATCTATAATTTAAGAAGAAACATAGAGCGATAATATTACTTATTGGACGGTGGGTAAAAGAACATATAAATATGCTTAAAAGCCAGCAATGATAATTTAATGCTTTTAATTTTATCATTTATTCAGAAAATGTTTGCGCGCTATAAGCTCTGATTCAACTTTAATCAACGCACAGCTAAGCAGTGATGTAAAACAAAAGAGACTATGTATTGCCAGGTCATAAAAATGACACATATGAAATACCTAGAGAACGACTTGGGATAAAAAACTGGAACTTTCAGGGAGTGTTCAAAAGGGGAGTGCAAGACAAGCTATATAATACCAGCTTATCAAAATAACCTATACACGAAATCTTGGGAATGGCTTGGGATATCAATTTAGAACTATCAGAAAGTTTAGGGGACGGGCTATTGAAGATTTTTTTGGGGGGAGGGGGGTTCAATTTCTTTTCTCCGATCCCCATAAACAACTTTGCTCTATATAGCTCTATTGGACCTACAATATATTTACAGCTCAGTATTGACATATATCAAAAGACATCATGTATTGCCAGGTGATTAAACCTGTGCATTGGAAATACCTGGGAACCGCTTGGATGATCCACGTTTAAACTATTAAGGTGTATGTGTTGTTTTGTTTCTGGGGGGGGGGGTAAGTAGGCCACAGACCTTTACTTAAGGGAGAGGACAGAAGGGAAGGGTTTAGAGATTTTGGATTCTTTATCGCCAACCGAGAACTAGGATCTATTCCCGGTTGGCGGTGAAGACCGAAAGTAACCAAGGGTAACCAGAATATCAAAATACATATCTGAAATATCTCCAGAAGAGCTTGGGGGATCGATTTGAACTTTTCAAAAGGTCCCGTAGGACCAAGTGTACCTCAAGATTTGACATAGGACAGAAAATCAGAGATGAATCGAGAGAGAGAGACCATGTATTCAGGTTATCCAAATGATGTATAGCTACACCTGAGGAAGGCCTAGTGGGAATCGATTTAAAAGTTTTGGAGAGTTGGGAGGGAGGACCCAATGCGACTTCATGAGAAGTAAGGATCAACAGATGTAAGATTCGAATCCACGTAAATTCTTGAAATTATTAGCACCAGCCACCAGTAGATATTTGGATCTATTCATGGAAAAGTGGTGCGGTAAATTAAACGGCAGCATATTAACCGAGGCCGTCAAAGAAGGGCGTTTGTAATATCTTAAGAACAACTTAGTTTATGCTTTATCGGATAACGACGGACAAAAATGGGTCCTAATTTTGCTTCGACTCTGATAGGCTTGTAACGTAAAGGGCATGTAAACATGTTCAGACAGAACTCAATTAAAACAAAGATATTTTGAAGATTGGTTGTATCGATATAAAACATCTGATACCAGGCAACAAGTTTTGGTTTCTCAGATTGACTTTGACTTGCAGGGCAGGAAAGTCAGAGACAAGATCACCCCCCCCCCAAAAAAAGGGTTTTGAAAAACTTTTTTTAAGTTTTATTCTCAAGAAACTCAACATCACCCGCACTTATTTTGTATCCTATCGACTATTAGCTAACTGGGAGTATAATAAATAAACCTAAAAGGAAAAGTTATTTTAAAAAAAGTGTGTGTCAATTATTTATAAATCCCAAAATGGGCCATACATTGTTCTAGAACGACCAGAATGAAACCTTGTGGGTAAGTAGACTGGACATTAGTGCCCTTAAAGAAGACAACAAATTTTGGAAGAAAATGTGGTTAAATCGATTCTTAGCACGAAAATTCTGATTTTTGGTTTAGCCAGATATGCTTTGAAATTTAGGCATGTAGATACCTTACTTAAAATTCCAGGACCAAGGGCACCTCAACTGAAAAAAAAGGAAGCAAATCTGGATATAGTGATTCGTAAAGTCAAAATTTTTATAAGAACAAAACACAACTCTTTGATGAATAACCTTGATAAGTATCTATTTAAACAAACAAACCGTTATGACAGAATACAATACAGAAAATCATTTAATAAAATGATGCATTAAATCAGATGCATATTTTAGGGGGATATACAGGATGTGGTTCAAGATTGCTTCAGCCCTATAAGAGACAAAAACTAAATATTTAAAATATGTGAATATTAATCCCCTGATCGTCCACCCAAAACTATATATTAAATATTAGTAAAACTTTATGGCACCAAACTAGTGTTGATCAAAAATTTTGACAGAGTATTGATATTTTGTCTAAATCTTAAATTACAATCCTTAATTAGGAATCTAATTTAGAGAATCTAAAAAAAAAGAAAACATATGTTCCTAATATTAACCAATAATAGCATTATGTCAATCAAAAACGAACACAAATCAATTCAAAAGACGTTTCCCAAAACAAGTATGTCAACGGAAGCGAAAGAGCCATACTAAATCGTATGAAGAGCAGATAAATAAAATGAATCTTCGTATCGAACATAAAGGTAACAGATACATAATACATAGAAAGGTAATAGATACGTATGCAAACATATCTTTTTCCTCTCCATATCCATCCGCGTTTTGACTACAAATATATCCGATTTCTTGTAAATGAAGAAAATATTTTTTTAATTCTATAGCCTGTGTATAGGTGAATAAATACATTCTACAATGAACACAAATTAAAATTGATATCAAATAAAACTAGAAACAACTAGAACTTACTACAAACACGAGTAGGCCTACTGCCCCCTAAACCTTCTAAATGCCAGAGCGTCATTTGCTCTTTACTGACAAATTATATTTTAAAAATTTCCTCTTTCATAATTAGTCTATCGTTGCATAGTGAATTGATGCTCTCCTTGGGAATAGAGGGCCCAGGATTCGATCCCTACCGCAGCAGGGCTTCGCGACAAGCTTGCTACTTGTCCCTTTAAATAGACCCAGCAACTAAAGCATCGATTTGACGCCTTATGCACTAGCAATTGCTCTGGAGCATCTTCATCCTTTTTCATCTTTTATAGTTATAACACTATAGAATCAAAAATTGTCTAAACTTCCAAGAATATAATCTATTCAAACAAGTAATAGTTGTGTATGTGCATACTTTTTCTTGGAAACGGCACTGTATTTTTTCGGAACATTGGCATGCTAACATTTTCCAGTGTAAAAACAAAAAACAATCTACATAGGCCACGACTCAGGAAAAATTCGCTTCCCCCTCCCAACACCTTTAATACATTTTTAATAAATCGTCTGCTGAATGAAATTAGAGACCTAGCCACCAGAAAAAAACTGGCAAGCTCAAGATTGATAGTTGGTTTCAGATTTTACAAGGATGAAAAGCATTACTATTTTTAAGCGTTCCGAGCTGGGTTAATTTTGCATACATTTGTATGCAAGAAAATTCACACATTAGATTGTTTTACACATTAGATAACGCCATTTCTTTAGAAGAATTGTATCGTCGACAATTTTTGTTTTCTGATGAGAAAAAAACGATGTAGATAGATCATGACTTTGTAAAAATTCGTGATTTTGGAAAAAAATTCAACTGAATAACTTTACATTCATATGCGTTTCTTATCATTCTGTTTATTTTACTAATGCGTTAAAGTGTGCTTAGCAATGGTCGAAGTTTTCACAAGAATGCTTTTCCATAGTCAAAATTTTCCCAAGTGTTCATATGAAGTCACAAATAGTTATAATAAATTTTACTGAAAATGAATGTCTGTGCTAGACATTAAAAAAAAAATTGCAATTTAACTGGATTGCCGGCAGTATAAATAATCTATCGGTATAAATATACAAAAAGATTTGCCGAATAAAAGGCAGTCAAAAGTCAAAATTTGAATTAATGAATGTTTTGATTTTGGCTCTCGGCATATAAATAATTAAAACAAAATTTGCATATTATTTTTTTTGGCTAAATGGCTTTCTCATAGTTTTGATCGGAAGAATTAGAGAAAAAAGGAACGGAGGAGGAGGTCTAGTTGCCCTCCAATTTTTCGATTATAGAAACGCAACTAGAACTTTGAATTTTTTACGAACCTTTTCATTAGTACAAAATTTACGTAACTTACGAATTAACTTACGTAACGAACTTCGATATTCGTATGTTTTTATTAAGTATATGAGGGTATTCATCCCATCGTCAATACTTCGCTCTTTAAACTAAAAACTGAATTTTGTCCTAATTCCTTAAGAATGAACCCTGAATCACAAAGGCCGTAGAATAAATAGTTGAAATTACTAAAAAATAATTTAGCGTAAAGAGCGAGGTATTACGAGGAGGTGAACGCCTATGCGTAATAATTTCTGTTTGTTTTAAGTTTTAATACTGTTCCTTACTTTCAGTTAGAAAAAAACTTTTCATATTTATTTTTTCATTGTTTTTTAAAATAATGCTAGAAAGTACTGCGCCCCCTTCATTGAAATTCTCTTCCCCCATGACAGATTTCTCCGTAGAAAGATACTCTCATGTAATCCCCCCTCAACTTCTCCCCCCCCCAAACCAAAAACATCCCCCTGAAAACGTCTGTACACTTCCGAATAGACATTAGTATATTTAAACAACGGTCAAAGTTTGTAACTTGCAGCCCCTCCCACGGGGACTGTGGGGGAGTAAGTCGTCTCCAAAGACATAGTTATAAGGTTTTTCGACTATATTGAATAAAATGGCTATCTCAGATTTTTGATCCGGTGACTTTGGGGAAAAAATTAGCGTGGGAGGGGCCCTAGGTGCCCTCCAATTTTTTTGTCACTTAAAAGGGGCACTAGAACTTTTAATTTCCGTTAAAATGAGCCCACTCGCGACAATATATGACTACTGGGTCGATACGATCACCCCTGTGGGGGGGGGGGGGAAACAAACAAAAAAAAAACAAATAAACACGCGTCCGTGATTAGTCTTCTGGCAAAAAATGCGAAATTCCACATTTTTGTAGATAGAAACTTGAAACTTCTACACTAGGGTTCTCGGATACGCTGAACCTGATGCTGTGATTTTCGTTAAGATTGTATTACTTTTAGGGGGTGTTTCCCCATATTTTCTAAAAAAGGCAAATTTTCTCAGACTCATAACTTTTGATGGTTAAGACTAAACTTGATGAAACTTATATATTTAAAATCAGCATTAAAATGCAATTATTTTGATGTAACTATTGGTATCAAAATTCCGTTTTTTAGAGTTTCGGTTACTATTGAGCCGGGTCGCTCCTTACTACAGTTCGTTACCACGAACTGTTTGATAAGTTCAAAGCATCACAAAATCGATAAGCCTTGTAAAGATCTACTAAAGTCACCATATATAGGTCAACAAGATGATGCGTTTTGTTCTTAAGTAAGATGTTGTGAATTTTAAATAATTTTTTATTGCCTTTGCATTGTGAAGTAAACTAAAAATATGCAAATAGCATGTAAAACTTTAAATCAAGACAATAAAAAACTAACTAAAAAAAACAGTAATACATTTCTTTTTCTTGATTAAAAGTTAAGTTGAACTTTAACTTTATTTACCCTGGGCTGGAACGTACGTTTTACAAACGAATGAAAAAAACGAAATTAATCTTTTTTAACATGAAAGAAAAGACTAAAAACGAACAGATACCATCCCTGAATATGAGAGGAAGGGGGGCTTTCACCTACCTCATTACTCCGATTTTTACAATAATGATCAACTGGCCTTTTACTAAAATTAAATACAAAAACAAGTTTTTTTTAACTGAAAGTAAGGAGCGACATTAAAATTTAAAACGAACAGAAATTACTCCGTATATAAAAGGGGCTGCTCCCTCCTCAATACCCCGCTCTTTACGCTAAAGTTTGACTCTTTCTCTCAAATCTACTTTTTAAAAGAGTAAAAAACTTAAGCGTAATGAGCGGGGCATTGAGGGGGGAACAGCCCCTTTTATATACGGAGTAATTTCTGTTCGTTTTTAGTTGTAATGTCGCTCCTTATTTAGGATTATTTATGATCGCTCCTTATTTCTTTTTTAATTTAATTCGTGAACGCTTTTGAATTAATGCATGTTTTGATTTTGGCTCTCCGCAGAGGAATAATGAAAACGAAATTTGCATATGCGTTTATTTTTTTGGCTAAATGGCTTTCTCCTAGCTTTGATCGGACGATCTTGAGAAAAAAAGGAGCGGGGGAGTAGGCCTAGTTACCCTCTAATTGTTTAGTTACTTGAAAAGGCAACTAGAACTTTACGAATGTTTTTATTAGTAAAAATATATGTAACTTACGAATTAACTTACGTAACGAACTTCTAAATTCGTATGTTTTTATTCCGTATATGAGGGGGTTCGCCCCCTTGTCAATACCTCGCTCTTTACACTAAAGCTTAAATTTTGTCCCAATTCCTTTAAATGACCCTGAATCATATAGGCCGTAGAATAAATAGTTGAGATTAAGAAAATCACTTTCGCGTAAAGAGTGAGGTATTAGGAGGTGAATCCCTCATATTCGTAATAATTTCTGTTCGTTTTAAGTTTTAATGCTGCTCCTTACTGTCAGTTGAAGAAACTTACATATTTTTTTTCATTGCTTTTTAAAAAATCGCTGAAAAATCCTGCACCCCCTTCATGGAAATTCTCTTCCCCCATGACAAATTCCTCCATGGAAGGTCCCCACCACATAACCCCCTCCCCTCAAACCCTCTCCCCCAATAAAAAAAAACCTGAAAGTGTCTGTACACTTCCCAATAACCATTACTATGTCTAAACACTGGTCAAAGTTTGTAACTTGCAGCCCCTCCTACGGGGACTTTGGGGAAGTAAGTCGTCCCCAAAGACATAGTTTTAGGTTTTTTGACTATGCTGAATAAAATAGCTATCTCAGAATTTTGATCCGGTGACTTTTGGAAAATAATGAGCGTGTGAGGGGGCCTAGGTGTCCTCCAATTCTTTTGGTCACTTAAAAAGGGCACTATAACTTTTAGTTTCCGTCATAATGAGCCCTCTTGCAACATTCTAGGACAACTGGGTCGATACGATCACCCCTGAAAAAAAAACAAATAAACACCATCTGTGATCTGTCTTGTGGCAAAAAATACAAAATTCCACATTTTTGTATATAGCGGCTTGAAACTTCTACTGTAGGGTTCTCTGATACGCTGAACTATTACTCTGATTCTATTACTTTTAAGGGGTTTTCCCCCCTATTTTCTAAAATAAGGCAAATTTTCTCAGGCTCGTAACTTTTGATGGGTAAGACTAAACTTGATAAAACTTGTATATTTAAAATCAGCGTTAAAATATGATTCTTCTGGTGTAATTATTGGTATCAAAATTCCATTTTTTAGAGTTTCGGTTACTATTGAGCCGGGTCACTCCTTACTACAGTTCGTTGCCACGAACTGTTTGATCTTATTAGAATGTAAAACATGTTGTCGGTTGGTAATTTTAGTGCATATGAATGTGCATATTCATTTTTTTTCAAAAAAGATCATTTTTACTAACAGGTAGATACATACTTTAGAAAGCTCAAGTCAAATATTTGAAAAAAGTGAGGGAGGAGGGGGAGGCTTGTCAGCCCCTGCCACATTTAGGGTAATATCTGTCTGTTTTTAAATTTTACTTCGCTCTTTATTTTCAGGGGATTTTTTTTTTTTTTATTTAATTACTCAGAAAATTCTCAAAAGATTGGATTAGCACAATGCAAAATAGATTTGACACCCACCTTCCACAAAATATGCCAATGTAGCAACAAATACTAAAAGAAATATACAGGCTAAATACATTCTAAAATTATTTTAAGCTAGACAATTGGTAAAATGTCACCCCAACATGTTGGAAGATGGAAAACATTTAATATACATTATTAGCATCAATGATGAAAGTTGCTGCTACTATATTCCAGCAAACCAATTTCTTTGAAGTACTGCAATAAAATTATATAAGATCTAAGATATATCTAAGCCAATAATAAAATATTACAGTAGACCAAAAAAGGTTGCTTTTGGAGTTAAGCTAATTTCAAGAAACAGATTGTTTAAGACATTGTAGCAAAGGATCTCATCCTTTTATATTATTCCTATGATTTTATAGAACTAAACTTTATTTTACAAAAAATAGAAATTATCAATAACAATTCCCTAAATCAAAACAGCTAAATAATTGTCAAACCTTTTCACCCCTAAGAAAGACCATTTCTAAAATCTTTAACGCCAAGAAATAGTTATAAATCGTGAATAATAAAAAAATCTGAAAACTGAGAGGAAAAATAAAGAAGTTATTCTAACGTTCGAACTCCTACAGAGTACAGCGAAATGTTACCTTGAGTTGTTAACAGCCATCGTTGTTGACACAACGTGGAAGGGGTATGTGAGTGACGAAACTAGAACCTAGAAATAAGAACATATGGCAATACTTCATAGGCAAAATATCAAACTATAATTTTCATTAGTAAATAACCCTACTAACAAGTAAATACAGAGGTATTTAAGAGGATAGCATATGCTTTCATATGCTATCCAGTTAAATGTTCAGTGTGTCCATAATGGGTATTACTAAGTTTAGCTGTTTTGACGGAACGACTCACGAAGTCTTCTCACCAATAACAGTGCATAGGATCGTGAGGTACGACTAAAAAGATTCTGCTTGATGTCAAGACTCTTCAGCGGTAGCTATTCGTAAATTTAAGTTCCTCTGTGTTGTGACCGGTGGCTGCATTACTATAGAAATAAGTAAATCATTTATTATCGGGAAAAGTGTTCGAAAGTAAGGTGTATACTTTATTTTGCGTTTGATTCGTTTTGATAGCATACTGACAAACACATCAAGACAACACGATAGACTTTGAGACCTCTGGTCTCTGAAGACAGGGATTAGAGCCCTAGTTTCGTTGGTTGTTAGGATTGGACGGGGTCATTGGTGTGACTCTATAAGCTCAGACAGAGTCGATCCAGCCTAAATGGGTACCTGGAGAAATCTGGGGAAGGTAAAGACGAAGGATGTGCAAAGGCACAATAGGGTGGTCCCCAGCCCCCCTTGCACTTCCAGGCTGAAGAGCCATGAAACGGAGATCAACACCATTGATCGAGATTGTAAAAATCCAATGCTGTATTCTTTACCTTTATTTCATGTAGAAACTTGTGACATATATAAAGATTTTGTTTTATATAGGCTATTTACATAATTTGGGCTCTTCCCTGTGAGAAAATCCATATTACCCCCCCCCCCCCCAAGATACACACTTTTGTGGCCTATCGACTGCTTGCA
This sequence comes from Artemia franciscana, assembly GCF_032884065.1. Taxonomy (NCBI): domain Eukaryota; kingdom Metazoa; phylum Arthropoda; class Branchiopoda; order Anostraca; family Artemiidae; genus Artemia; species Artemia franciscana. The sequence continues at coordinate 27,486,846 of NC_088865.1, read as the reverse complement.
TCAAAAAGACAATGCTGAAATTTTTATATGGTTCAATACGGGCTAAAGGGGACTTAAGAATATATGGGGCACCAGGCTACCTTTGATCGACTTCGATCCTTAGGGCACTAGAAAAATTCTCCAATTAATGATTAAATGAGATTTCCTGGACTTTCTAAGTCTCTCCGTTCCGTTCTAAATGAGTCCAACAAAAAAAGGAACTACATACCACTCTTTACTAAGGTAACACTATTGTGTTTTAAACACTACGGTTGCTACTGATGTTCGCTCTACACCCGAAGTACATAGCAACATGATACAATAAATTATTCTAATAAATCCTCGCCACTCATTCAAAGAAAGAAAGTAAAGTCATAAAAGCGAAGTTAGAAATCTCCTTTCTTCGTCCTTTAGAACACTTGGGAAAAGAAAACCGTTAGACGAAAATCTTATCTTAAGGCTGCTACGATTTAAAGTCACGGAAGAAATAGGGCGTGACATGGAAATTCGGTTGCAATCTTCAGTTTTTGTTCTCTAGCTTTAATGAAGTACTTGTGAGCACTGAAATACTCCAAAAACAAACTTACACATTTGAAGTGGACCCTGAAAAAATCAATGGATTTCTAAGCACATAGAAACAACCTAATCACTTTAAATCTGTTTTCAAAACACGGGACGGTTTAAATAATAAGAAACTTAATAGGGGCTAGAAATTAAGACAAGCAAAATAAATCAACGCAACAAGTCAAATTTAAAACGAACAAAATTGCTATCCTTGAATAAATGGCACTTGAATAAAACAAGTTGACACGAACAAAAATTCATGCTAATAACGACGATACTATTGTCATTATTTCTTATAATGTCATTCGCACTTTACATAAAACGACACGTATTTCAAAGTGTGGGTTTTATTTTTCATAAGATTGGAAAGAAACAACAATAATCAAGTTCAAGGGGAAGAGATAAACTATTTCCAAGATCAAATAAAATAGTGAATTTCAGTTTAGTTTTACTATTTTCAAAAGGACACTTTTCTGTCGCTCCCCTTTTGATTCCATTTCATTAAAAAAGTATACAAAATTAATGCGTCAATAAAACTCATAAAACGTCAGTTTTGAAGTTCAGGTGATTTTTTAAGCAATCTGTTTAGTTTACTCAAACTTTGCGGAATAGACATATCAATATATGATTCACAAAATTATTTTCAATACCTTTGAAAAAGAAATAACCATTGATAAAAATGTGCTGGTTATCAAGACTTCCAAAACTGAACTGACAGTTTTAAACTACATGATAGAAAAAAAAAATTCCTAGAATGTTGAACATAACTAATGCTTCCAACTCCATAATAAAAAAACATGCTGTTCAAAATTTGTTTCTAAAAAACCACAAAAGACACTCTAGCCTTTAGGAGGTTTGAGTGGGCGGTAACACCTTTCGTATAAAGTATATTTACTATTCATTTGAATTTGTGTTATTTTTGGGTTTCATTTACCCATTCCTAACGATTTTTCGTTCCTTTAGAATCTGACCTATTATATAGTTTTCTTTATTTATGTCCGTTTTAGGCTTTAATATCGTGCTTCACTTTTCTTCAAAAACATGTGTTTTCGAAGTAAGTGTTTTTAATCCGTTTCGATTCGTTTTTTTAATTGACAAAATTCTAAAATGTGTTAACTGTAAAAAAAAATGTTTTTTAAGCTGTTTTTAGGCCTTTTACTTAAGAAATGAAATTTTGCTTTGCAATTTAAATTGTAAGAGAAACTCCTTCGGTAATTTTTTTTTGCAGTAGTTTTTTTTACAATACGTGTTTGAAGTCTGCGTGATTTTTGATCGCCTATGAGGCTGAATTCATCTTGACTCCCATCCTGTGGACTCCGCATACTATGGATGCATTTCATTAGAGATAATTTTTTGTTCAGTTTCATTGTTACTTATTAATACATTTCTTAATGCATTCAGGATTTTCTATAAAAGGAATTATTTTAGTTATCTTTAAACAAAGTTAAGTTTGTCTTTAATTGAAACAATTCCCGTTACTTATGGGCGCTTACTTTCATGTAAAATCTTAAGTGTTTCTTAACAAGGAGCTCTAATGTTGCTGAATATATGATTCGGGATTATTTTTTTTTATTATGAAATTCGAACAAAATTTTCACCCCTTAACTTCAGCAAAAATTCGTTTTTATTTTAGGATAAAAATTCAATTATTGCAGAAATGTCAAGAGGAGTCACAGAGCCTTTTTATGTTTCTAATCCTCCAATAGAAACATAGGGTCCCAGCCAAGACGCGCACACAACAGAAGGTAGGTTCTAAGTCAATATGTGAATAAGTGAAACTGCCGAGTCAACTGGCTGACGGGCTAAAGGGTGAAAGACAAAAGTTAGAACTTAAAATGTTTTTATTTTTATTTTTTTTAGTTTCTGGTTCAATTACCTGAGATTGATGGCATCCTGTCGTGGAATTGGCCTAAAATTCTGAAGAACTAACATCCATTTAAAATTCGGAATATATGTGCTTACGCCAAAACAGAATTTCCGCAAAAATTTGCAGACCAATGAGTTTCCCAGGCAAAGCACTAGCCAGCTTCAAAGTTTCTGTAAGTCGTTTGTGTTATGCTTCATTGACCCAGGGTATTTTTCCCAAAAGTTTAAGGCTAATAGCATAAAATGATAAACAACTACCGGTTGAGATGGTGTTGGAGGGGCCACAGGCACACTTTGTGCCTAGAATCTGTAGATTGGAAGCATAGACTCACTCATTTTTGACTCATGCCAGAGTCAGGACTTTGCTCATTCTTCCACTGACTTATTTTTGCATCAAGTCACTCTTAAACTTGGGGCTTATTCGATTTTTTTTTTCACGAAGTCGGTACATAGCTGCTTTTTTTTGCATCGAGCCATAAATTACCTTTTTCTTACATCAATCTAGCACTCAGTCCCTTTTTCACAGGGTCAGTCCACAACTAGAAACAAGTTCGTTTCAGAAATGACTGAGAACTTTACTCGCTACTGCACTGAGTCACGACTTTTTTTTCGCACTAAATCAGGACGAAGCGTCTTTTTGTACTAGTCTACACTACAACTACTAACAACCCACTGCAGCACCAAGCCCCTGTGGCCAACAAAACTTCACACCTTCCTCCTCCATCCCAGTCTATTTAATGCCTCCCTCTTTACACCCTCCCAGGAAGTTCCCGGTTCCCTTAAATCTTTCCTTACGACATCCTCCCACCTCAACCGGGGACAACCTGATTTTCGTTTGGCTCTAAACAGTTGACGAAATGAATAATCTTTAGTAATATGTCATCTTTCATCCACGGAACGTTCTTAAGCCACCTCAACCTTTCTCTCATTATCGTCCAACAGAACGGGATTGAACTACACTTTTCGTAGTCTACTGTTGAGATACGGTCAGTCCGTCAGGTACCCAAAACAATCTGTGGTTAATTTCTTTGAAAAACATCTAGCAAATCTTCTTTCGTTGTTTGGAGTGCCCATGCTTCAGAACCATACTTAACCACTGTCATCATTGTGACTTACAATATTCCAACCTGGTTTGCAGAGTTATAGTCCTATTCGTCCAAATTTCCTTCAATTGTCAAAATATCCTGGCCCAGTAGGTTGCTAGCTACCGCTGCGACCTGGATCATCTGACAGTTTTTCACCAAACTTGCTTTTCAACTTTTGGTTACTACGGGCAGCAATACACCTTTTACAAGGTTACAGCTACAGCTGCAACTATGATTTACTAGGTTGTATCTACTACTGCAATAATGGTTTAGACTTCGTTCTCTACTTTAATTTGTCTTTTACTACATACATGCTTTGTTCTTTTCTAGATTCTCGTTTGTTGTTTGCTAGATTTGTGTTTTTTTCTTTATTATATTCATTATTTGCTTATTACTAGATTCTTGATTTGTTTACTACTAGATTCGATGTCTGTTCTTTGCTAGATTTGTGATCGTCACCTAACACCACATTTTCATCTTCTCTTATTCCTAGCCTTAGCAACGTAGTCTTCTTAACATTGATTTCTAAACACATTCTTCCAGCCTGAACTTGCAAAAGTTCTAAAAGTTTATTCATTTAGCTAACAATTTCATCTATCCTTAAATCATCAGCGTAATCGAAGTCAAGGAGAGTTTTGTTTTCCGATTTGATTCCATGTTTGTCTGGTAAACCACACAAGGATAAGACCTTCACTAAGGCTCTTCTATCAGAGATCAGTTCGAGCTTGGCTTACTTTCACACCGAATCAACATTAGGCTTAGTTGTACAAAACGTCAGGACTTAGCACACATTTTAACCAAGTTAGAGTTTTAGCTCGTTTTTACACTAAGTGAGAACTTGCCTCGTTTTGCACTGAGTGAGAACTTGGATCTTTTTCATAGTCAGTAAGGAAATAACTTATTTTCGGATAACATCACAGCAATTTCGCAGCTTCCACTTTGGCCATTGTTGCGCTCAAGACTTACCTCGTTTTTGCATAAAGCGCGTAAACAGCTTAGTCTCAGCTCATTTTGGCGTTGAATCAGGAGTGATCCTGTTTTTGCACCAAGTCGGTATCTTGCTTGTTCTCAGCTGACTTTTACACCAAGTCGGGACTTAGTTCATTTTTAAACCAAGCTTGGACTAAGACATCGTTGTTGCACTGGGTCTGGGCCTATCAATTTTTTGCTACGAATCAGGGTTTTGCTTGTTTTCTACACCACGTAAACCTATAGTTTGGAGAGAATCGTACACATTCTTTTGTGTGGGGGAGGGGAAATAGTGAAAAACCACTTTTATTCGATAATTTAAATAAGAAGTACCCTGAAATTCAGAAAAATTTAGGATTATAGGGAGAAAGGGAGGAACGGTGCTCATTTAATCAAACATACTGATAATTTTTGCACGATTACGATTTAAACAAGGTATAATATGACTACATTCATTCCAAAAAGTTGGTAGTGGAGGGTGGGGGATGTCAGAGGGGACACGGGCCCTCTTGATATCCTAGTAGGGGAAATACAGATGTCCTAGTATGAGAATATGCTATGTGCAAAATAGTAAATAAAAAAATTCAATCGTACAAAAACCTAATAGCTTACATTTTATTTTGCTTTCTTGCTTTTACAGGCATAACAGTTTATACTTAAATAATGTTGGCGGATTTTTCGTGGATACAAAAAAAAATAGAAAAAATAAACAAATAAAATAAAAGGAAAACATTTAGAGTTTTTTTTTCATAGGACAAGTTCAGCTTTTGTGAAACATGATTTTACATCCCATAAAAGAAGGCTGTTCCCAGAAGAGACACGATAGAAATCATTACAAAAAGAATACAGTATTATAGTTTCAAAACAAGAGGGGAGAGGAAAAACAAGGGAGGAAAGGTCCATCGCTTCTATAAGTACAAGAATCAAGATAGATAACAATAAATCCGTCAAATCATACGGGAGATAATCTTGCTAGCCCAATTTAAATACAAAACTGTAGTTGAAGAAAGAATTTAAAGAGATGTTTTCGACCGCTTTAAAGGCAAACAAAACCATTAAAATGTGAGAAAATAGAGGTTCAAAAGCAGGAATCGATCGAACAAAGTACATGAGCATATTCGAAACTGCGCGGTTTTCTTGACATTTGTCCATAGATGTTGAAGCATAAAACAAACACTAGCTTGTGTTTTTTTCTAGTAGACTTTTAATTTATCTTCTTTTCGTTTTAAAAATGCATTCTTTAAAAATGAGTTATACTCACTAAAAAACGTAAAAAACGTAAGATGTGTATAAAATAAGTCTAGTAGACAGGCCTATTTGATCCAGTAGAAATAGTAGGCACTATTCTAAAAGCTTTCAAACCTACAGATTCCTACTCAGATTAAAATAAAATTTATGGATATAACATAACAAACCAAAGTTGCAATAAAACATTTTAAAAAGCGAATAGATTTATAGCATCAAACAGTTCGCAGTAATAGGAATGTAATAATAGTAGGCAAAGTAAGGAATGGCATAGGTCTATAGGAACAAAAACCCTAAAAAAAACTAAGTATTTATAGCAATAAATACATCAAAAGCAGTTCCTTTATGAAAAAAAAACAAGTTTTTAACTGAAAGTAAGGAGCAAAATTAAAACTTAAAACGAACAAAAATTACTAGGTATATGAGGGGGATTACTCTACAAAAAAAAACACTCTTTACGCTAAAGTTTGCTAATGCTTTTAAAAAAAGCTTCTTATTGTTCTAATTAAACGAACACAGTATTTCAGGAGTCGTTCTTATAGAATTGGGACAAAATTCAAACTTTAGCGTACAGAGTGAGGTGTCATGGAGGAGTAACCCCAATCATATACATAAAAATTTCTTTTCGATTTAAGCTTAATGTTGCTCCTTACTTTCTGAAAAAAACGTGTTTTTTAATTCAATTTCTTATTCTTTTTCAAATAATTCCAAAAAATCTGGATACTCCTCCATGGAAAAATCCTTCCTCCCCAAGAATTTATTCTCTTGACAATTCAATCCTGGTGAAAATTTATTCAGGACAATTAACTAATACATTCGTGTAGGAATCCAGGCATATTCCCCCAGTGTTAAATTTTTTGGGAAAAATTCACCCCCCCCCCTGGAAACTTCTCTCCCCATGGAAAATGATTCCCGTGGAAAATTCTACCAGCAGATAACCCCCCCCCCCGGCAAATGTATGCATACTTCCCAATGGTAAATATAATGCGTAAACAATGGGCAAATTGCGTAACTTAAGGACCTTTTCCCAGGGGCTTTGGGAGGGCCGTGATATCCCAAAAGGCAAAACTATTCGGCCTTCAACTATGCTGAACAAAATAGCTATCTCAAAATTTTGATCAGACAGTTTTGAGAAAAGGGGCGTGGGAGGGGGCCTAGTTGCCCTTCAATTTTTTGGTCACTTAAAAGGGCATTAGGAATTTTTATTTCCCTTCGAATGAGCCCTCTCACAATATTCTAGAACCATTGGGTCGATACAATCACCCCTGGAAAAAAAAATGAACACGTATCCGCGATCATTCTTTTGTCAAACAAAAAAATCTAGATTTTTCCAGAGGAGCTTGAAACTTTTCATTAAGATCCTATTACTTTTAGGGGGTGTTTCCCCCTATTTCAAAAATCAGGGAGGTTTTCTCAGGCTCGTAATCTTTCATGGGTGCGATTAAACTTAATAAAACTAGTGTATTTGAAATCAGCATACAACTCAAATTTTTTTGATATATCTACTATCGGAATCAAAATTCTGTTAAGTAGAGTTTCGGTTACAATTGAGCCAGGTCACTCCTTACTTACAGTTCCTTACCACGAATTGTTTGATGATCGCCCTGTACATTGTGCTTATTGAGAACTTATCTGTGGATATACCTTTTTCGCTTAATTGTTTTTGGACTGATGCCGAGTCGTGAGTGAAATTTGCTTATCATGGACAATTGGAATACCAGTACGCTTTATTATTGCCCAAGTTTTGAATTTTGCTCAGCACAATCTCGATGAGGGGTTGGACCATTAGTCGATTGTGAAATACGCTAGTGATTTTTTCCCGTACGAAGATGTTCTTGGCGCTAAGAAACTTTTATATAGCAATTGCTTCCCAGATGAGCCTATACCTCGTCGTTCGGGACCCAGTGCTAAGAATAGTTCATTGTCGGACATTATCGCTACTCTTTCTCGCTGCTCTCCAGAAAATATTAATATTCCAGAGTTCGTGATCAAATCCCCTCCGAAGTCCCTAGCATTCCGGCGTCAGCTTATTCTATCCTTACCGCCAAAGTCAACCAGTGCCTTGATCAGCTAAAATCGCTTGCTCACCTCAATAGTCCAGCAAGTCTGTCGGTAAAGTACGATCCGGTAAGGAAAAGATGGGTTGTTGTTACACGGGATAAAGTTTCCGCCAATTCTCTTGCCTCATCTGCTGTTGCGAGCTATCCAAATATTCTTGCTAAAGCGATTGATCGCAAACCTCTTGGTGTAATTAGGGAACTTCCCGATAGTGTTTCTAGCAGTATACTCATCCCCGGTATTCCTGGTCTTGTTGAGGCCACCCAGATCGGCTCTTCTCATACATTCCGTTTAGAGTTCCTTGATTCCGCTGCACAGAAATCTGCCATCGCTACAGGTCTGCGCTTGGGTTACGAGTCTTATAAAATATCGGAATACAAAGAACTGCCCAGACGGCGTCTTATATGCCAAAGTATCCATCACTCGTTAGCTCACTGCCCATGTGCCCCGAATGAGATGAAGTGCTCTAAATGTTCTGGATGCCATTCCAATACTAAAGACAATCCTTGCTTAGAGGCTCCGAAATGTGCCAACTGCGGCGAAGCTCATGTCTCCTATAGTATGAATTGCCCAGTGATATAACGCGCTCTGAGCTCTGCTCCAGAATGAACCAAACACTATTTTAAGTTTTGCTTCTCTCAATATTAACGGCACAAAAGACAAAGACTTGTTAATTAATGAATTATTAGTCCATGACATAGTGTTCTTGCAAGAACATCTTTTGACCAAATCAAACGTTTCTAGCCTAAAGCGATCTTCTGTCCACCATTTTTTTTTCGCAAGAGGCCAAGAAAACTAGAGACCGCCCTTCCGGTGGCCTAGCAATTTTCTTCCGTTCCCCATCAAAGCCCACTATGATTCATTGTGATGATAACATCTTAGCGATTCAATGTGACAGTACCGCCTTTATAAACGTTTACTTACCTTGCGATCGACGTTCTTTAGCATTGTTCACATCTTTCGCTAAATGTTGCTCCAATTTAAAGTCTACTCGAAAGTCTACGTTTGAAAGACCTAAATTGGGTTTTAGTTGGTGACCTTAACTGTGACATTCTTGGTACCTCCTATAGGTCAATCCTCTTGCTAGAATCACTTCCTAGCATATCACGTCGCAGTTAAGAGCCTCCCATTCACGTGTATTCATAACAGAGGCTGTTCAAAATCGAACCTGGATCACGTGATCTCTTCCAGTTCCAGATTAATATCATCGATTGTCAGAGTGAACGAAGAGAAGATTGATGACGACCACCTTATTTTTAGCTGTAATTTATCCTGTGATCTATCTGGCAAAACACTTTCGGCTCAGCCGAACCGGCATACGAAGTTGAACTGGGATCGTGCTTATGTCTCACTATACCTTGCTACGCTAACTGCTTTACTATCGACCATAAAGTGCCATATCACCAGCTGCAAACTTCAGTTTCCTCGCCTTCAAGTAGAGTTGACCTAAATTGCTATTATTATCAAATTGTCCATTGCCTTAGATCAGTTTCCAAAGCTGCAGTGCCTGTGGATAAAGTCCGGATTGGTACAAGAAAGCATAATTGGAACGTTGATCCTGAAGTAAAACGTGCTAAGCAAAAAGCCTAATTTTGGCTACGTATGTGGATATCATGTGACCAACCATCGTCCGGAGCTGTTTTCTCTGTGAAACAAAAGTGTAAACTTGAATATAAGGCCAGTTTGAAGAGAGCACGCTTGAATGCATGGCCAGGCCCCACCGATAAGGCCTCCTGGAATAAGGTTATTAATAGTGAGAAATGTTCCCCATCTACCCTATCTTGTCTCCAGCTAGCTAATTTTGTTGATCATTATAAGAGTGTGTTCAGTGTATGTAATAGTTTTCTTCAGTCTTTTTATTATAAGTTGCTTAAACCGCTTTTACCACACCGTCTCCTGCAGGCTCATATTCAGCCTGTAGCAATATCTAAAATTCGCCGGGCTTCAAGAAAAATTAAGCGTTCAAATAGCCTTGATGGTGACAGCCTTTCTTACCGATTTTTTGCTTATGATTGTCTTGCTCTACTTAACCATCTACAAATATTTTTCCAGTCTTGCTTAGCACAGTCACTTGTTCCTGATAGTTTCCTTTGTGGCCGTGTAACGTCTATTCAAAAGCGAGGCAAGGACTCCACGTCATGTGTAAATTATCGTCCCATTACAGTGTCGTGTTTTTTTAAGTAAGTTGCTTGAACATTTGTTACTACCAGAAATCGAGTCGAATTGTGATTTTACGCCTTTTCAATTTGGTTTTCGGAAAAGTTTCGGTTGCTCCCATGCACATCATGTTTTAAGCCGACTCATGAAAGGTGCCGTAAAAACTAAAATGTCTTTACACTGTCTTGTTGTTCATATTTCTGGAGCTTTCGACAATATCGTGCACTCTCAGGCTCTATTTTCCCTTGCGTCTTCAGGTGTTAATCCTTCCGTACTAAGTTTATTGTCTTCTTGGTATTCAAAGTCTAAAATTCAAGTTACCTGGAATGGCCAAGCATCTGACCCGGTAAAAATTAATAAGGGAGTTCGGCAAGGTGCCGTATTGCCTCCTAGTATATTTAAATGCGTGCTTGCATCGTGCCTGCTTCCCCTTAGAAGTTCTGTTTTTTTACGGTAATATTGGATTGTCTTCTATTACATATGCAGATGACGTTCTTCTTGTTGCCCGGACTCGCCGTGGATTGCTTTCTAATTTTACTATATTAACCAATGAACTATCTAAGATTGGACTGTCAGTTAATGCGTCTAAATGCGAGTTTATTTGTTTTATTAGTCCTTATGCGGTCGCTCCATTCGTTGCTGGGGCTGCAGTTCTACCATGTTCTTCTTTAGTTAGTTGGCTTGGTCTGTGTTTCGGCCCAACACTTTCCAATACCTGTTCATCCCTAGTGAATCAAGCCGTAAAAAACCTACGCGTCGCTTACGGAAAAATATCCCCAAACAAAATCCGTCACAACCGCAACGGTTTGTGCGTGATTTATAACGCTTATTGGACCCCTGTGCTTTTGTTTTTATCAGGCATGGTTCATCTGTTTTGTAAGAAAGATCGACATACTCTACGTACGGCTTATTTCAGATATTACAAATTCCTCCTCCGGCTTCCTAGATGGGACCGAAACAAAAAAATAATTGCTCGATTTGGTTTAATAGATGTGCCTTCTCAGATTCGGTCTTCCAGTAATGATTTATGTAAAAAGATTATCAACTTTATTCACGTTTATGACCCTCTGCAGCCTTTTTTCCATATTGATACTGGTTAATTAGTCCATGTTGTCTTTTGTTAGTTTGATTTTTTTCTTCGCTGTTTATCGTTTTTATTTTTGTTTATTTATAATACTCCGTACTTCGTGTTTTTTATACTTTTACGGGTAATAAAGTTCATTCATTCATAAGTCGTTAATTCTAATGTTACCCAAGAAGTTCCGAGCCTGAGAAAAACGGGGGAAACATTTCAAAAAGGGGTGCAATCTTGATGAAAAACAAAGCATCATATTGAACATGTCCAAAGACCTTGTTTCGGATGATTTAACCTCTTATGCGTAAAAAGAAGGAACGAAAAAAGAAATTTGCAGTTTTCGAGAAATTGGATAACGCTTATTTGTTGCTCCTTTTTTTAATTTTTTTTTAGGGGTAGTGATTCGAAATAGTGGTGGTAAAATAGGGCTCATTTAGCAGGAATTAAAAGTTCCAACG